>NW_022280221.1:101418-109413 GCF_004355925.1 Anarrhichthys ocellatus | reverse complement strand
AGAGAGAGAGAGAGAGAGAGAGAGAGAGAGAGAGAGAGAGAGAGAGAGAGAGAGAGAGAGAGAGACAGCAACATCAGAGAGGAGACCCAGGAATGATGGAAGCTAACGGAGGTCTGAGAGGAAAGAAAAACAAACCCGGCAGAGACAGAAGAAGGAGAGAAAGCGAGGAGCTGTAACTGAAACACTGCATTACATTTTATCTGATTATTTTGTTTCTATTTCGATTCACACACAATTCATGAAGACATTTTAAATTACCTGTTGATGTAGTTAAACCTCCACACACACGCACACACACACACACGCACACACACACACACCACGTCTAAAGGGACCAGCTGATTGGGTTCTATCTCTGATCAGGACGCCTCCCTTTAGAGGGATTCTGGTCACGTCCAGCTGCCAAGCGGCCCCCGGGTAGACCCAGATCATGCTGGAGGGATTAGATATCTGGTCTGGTTTGGGAATGCCTCGGGGTTCAGCAGGAAGAGGGACGTCTGGAATACCCTGAGCTAAGCTAAGCTAAGCTAAGCTAAGCTAAGCGTGATTCCTCCTCACTCCGGCCGCGGATAAATGTAACAAAACAATAATGCAGACAATAAAACCCCCAAACTTCTCCTCTCTGAACATCCATCCTAATAATTCAAAGTCCAAATCAAACGTCTGCTGGGTATTTAAACAGTTTTCTCCTCCAGAGACTCAGCTGTTATGAATTGCACATTACAGAATTCCCCCGTTTCTTCAGAATTCAGACAAAAAACAGACCACAAACAAATAAAAGTTTGATTCAGAGACGGACAACTTTCACAGCAGCCTGAATAGGGAGTCATCATTCCACCTGACCTGCATGTGTGGACACTTTCTATTTTCACGGACTCATACTTTCCCCCGGTCTGCGGCACAAAGAGCGGCTCTGCTTGTCGCCGCTGCCTCGGAAACTAACTTCACAATCAGATTCATCACATGTTAAAAGTCTCAGCAAGCTCAGCATAACAGCCACAGATGCTGTTCTCACTCCATATTCGTGCCCTGAAATAACGTCTGTTATGATTTGGCACTTCATGAATAAAGCTGAAAAATGAAATATCCCATAATCCCTATTGCACCTGAATGCACTGTGTTGCTGTGCTCAGCTGATCCATCCCTTGGACCTGTTTCAATAGAGGCAAAAATAGAAACATCCTCCGTCCTCTCCCTCCCAACACCCCCCCCCCCAAAATGACCCGACATTGGCCGCCGTCCCGTCTCTGCTCTCAGCTCTTTATCATTGGGCGGACTTTGGCTGGACGACGCACGCCGGCGTTCCAAGAAACACTTCATTCCAAGTCTCACCTTGGTCCAAGGCTCACATTTAATTATGGCTCTGATTCATGGCCCCTTTTTTTTATTACTGTCAGCTTCACTTTCCACCTCGGGACCAAACAAATGGCCGTTTCCTTCACACAACACTTCTTCCTCCTTAGCCCTCCCACCTCATCACTTCTGAAATCTTCATCTCTCCCCCCGTCTGCCTTCCTCCCTTCTCATCGGGTAACAGTTTAGCTTTTTAGATTTGAAAATTTGAAAATGAGATTAATTTCATCTTTTTTTTTTTAAGGAAAACAACAAAGAGAAACAGAAACACCTACAAAAAAGACATGAAAGACTTTCAGACACAGAAGAGCTACAAACAAGACCACAAAGAGACAAAACATCTACAGAGACTAAACAGCTAAAAGACCACAAAGAGACACTAAACAACCACAAAGAGACACTAAACAACTACAGACCAAAACACCTAGAAGATTAGAAGATTATGAAAAGAATGAAGGGACACAAAACAACTACAAAATGATACAAAACAACTTTAAAGAGATGCAAAACAATTACCGACAAAATTAAGCTACAAAAAGACAAAGACGAGACACCAAAAACACATAAAACGACTACAAAGAGATAAAACATCTACAGACACAAAACAGCAAAAAGACTACAAAGAGACGCAAAACAACTCCAGACAGAAATCAGCTACAAAAAGACAAAGATGAGACACAAAACATTTTTAAAAAATCCACACAAAACAACTACAAAGATTCTGAGGAAACGAAACTGTTGTGAGGAGTTCCTCAGGGCTCCGTTCTCTGGCCTCTTGTTCAAACTATGCTGACAACACACTGGTTGACATCAGAGTATCACAACGTCTCTATGAGATCACTGATTGACTACATTGAAGTGATTGAACGCTGCAATGTTTCCTACAGTTATTCAGAGCTAAATCCTCACGTACACCTGGACATTGACTCAGATCTTTACCTGCCTTTGGGTCAAAGAACTGATTGTGAAATAAGACGGTTTACAGAATGGATACATAATATCGGTTTGTTGTGAACCATCCATGCCTGCTCACAAAAGCTAAACCTGGAGAAACAAAGCATAGCTTTTATGTTTTTGGACATTACTTCCATCAATATTTCAGAGATAATAACTCATTGCTACTGATGCAGTTTGGTCGCTTACACTGCGTCTGTTTGTTGTTGTTTGTCTCATAAAGAAGCAGCCGGAGAGTCTGCCAAAGCTCAGAGAACATTGAGGGAGGGACTCCATATTTACCATTGATTCTTTCTTTGTTTGTTTCTCTGCTTTATTACGGCTCTCTCTCTCTCTCTCTCTCTCTCTCTCTATATATATATATAGATATATATAAATTCATAACTTAATGCTCTATGTTGTTCTGTTCTCTGCACTAGGTAGTGTGTTAAAGATTAACACGTGACAGCAGGTCCTGGAGTACATTGAGAGCATATATACGCTATATTTTTGTGAACACATTTTCACGCTGACTTTGAAGAGCATCCTCACACCCCGTTACAGCCCCACAATGAACATGACACATTATTATGCACAATGGTGTCATTGGACCCTCTGATTGGCTGTACTCGTTACTTTCGTTGGTCGGTTTGATTGAGTTTATGCACCGTGAGAGATTCATAAAGGGTTTTAACATCCAGGTCAGCCAATAAGAGGCAGAGTAGGGCGGGTCATCGCCATTGTAGGAAAAGAAACATCTTGAGGCGGAAGGTCTGATGATCATCATGTGTATGTGTTTGCTGCAGGGGGAAGTGTACTCAGGATAACGGCTGTCGGACAAGTTAAATAACTTTAATTACAACGAAGAAACAAATACAGCCAGTTCCCCCAAAGTCCATCACTTCTAATATCTTACAGTCCTGACAGATGCTGTCCTTTGTGAGGCCATTCATCTCATCATAACTTAATACACACGATGGCAGGAGATCTGTGCAGACATTTGCTTTGGAAACACTTTCTGGCATTTCAGAAGGAAAAGCTTTTTTTTGTTTGTTTTGGCTTTTTTAAAATTTGACTTCATATGTTTCAAGGCCAAGCAAGGTGCTCTTTGAAATGTTTGTGGCTCCTGTGCTGTAAACACACAAGGGCTCCGAATCAAATATTTATCAAGCTTATACGTCGGCCTGTCAGAAGAATTCTTCAGGAGGCAAACGGAACATCAAAAAGGCCTTTCAGCCGCTGAAGGAAATGTCGGGGAAAAAGAAAGGACAAGCTTACACAGCTCGGTACAGGTTGTGTATTCTGTGTGTATTCAAGCCTTTCATCAGATGAAAGCTCGGCTTAGATTTGTAGACATGCGTAATAACGCTCTCAGGGTGCCAGGGTTCTTCCCTCGGCCTCCCTCCCTCCCCGAATGTTTCACCCTATTGCTCACTGCTGGCTCCTCGGAGCTCACTGCGTTCTTTTGCTCTCTGCCAAGACGAGCAAAGTTCCTCCAAAAACGCTGTTGTACTAAAATCTTTGAATAGATATGCTTCACGTTAAACCTCAACAGATCTCTCTTCACCAGATCACGCCTGCACATCTGCAGCTTCACTGGCTGTCAAACAAACATGTCAGAATCCTCCTCATCACCCACAAGCTCTCATCTGTCATCGGCAACAAAGTTTAGTTTTAGTTTAGTTTCTTTTGCGCAATTTAAAAGAAAAATACACAAAGAAAACAGAGATAAATAATATCACAGTGCGGGAAGAGGCAGAAGGCTTATTTACAGCCCTCACCTATATAGTATTACAATTGCACAATATTATAGAGAACACAAAATGAATATCATCCATATGACCACGAAGCATGTTAAGAAGATATGGTATACAATGGTAACAATAACAATACATTATCAACAACAAGAACTTAAGTGACTCCTAGAAGAGACTTTGTATTTCACTCGCCGGTGTTTTGTGTCCAACGATCGGCCTCGTCGGTCTAACAACCATGAACTAAGAAGTTGTTTTTTTAAACCTTTTACCCCACAATCAAACCTACATCAGCCTAACTGTACCTATAAACAGACCATTTTTATTTGTATTATTTGTGATCATCGATTCTTGTTGAACTTCTGCACGGCTGCATCCGAGACTTTTACCTGACCGCTGATAAATTCTCAAATGATGTCATATTGGAAAATATGTACAACTAAATAAAGTAAACGGACATTTAAAAGGACTAAATTATGTATCACTATTGTATCTTCCAGCCCAAACGGGCTCACGAGGCAGACTTTAAAGTTCAAGGAAGTGCGAGACCAAACACACAACATTATATGAAAAGAAGAAGAGTATATTCTGTATGTCTTCACCGGCTATGCATTAAATAAACTGATCTCCTAATTCTATGTATATTATCGTGTATTATTCAGTTAGTGTGGCTGAAGAAAACATCCGACGAAATCATTTTGTGTGTGATCCATGTAACCATTAATGAGGAAGTATAAAGAAAACACAGGAGGGCCAACGAGAAGCCAGTCTCTCAGCCAGGAGACCAAAGCGCGTGTGAAACAAGAAGTCAACGTGGATTTATTTCTCTCGTAACTTGAGTACTTCGTCAACGTTTCCGCCCGTATTTTAACCCAAACGACGATCTTTTCTAAATCTAAAAGTATTTCTTGTGAAGACAGAAGTTTACTTTGAAGATGTAACAAGCATTTCCTTCCTTTCTATCTTACAGCACCAGCTGTCAGTGGACTAGCGTGAAACTGTTGGAACGTGTATCAGACATCTGTCGCATAGAGATTCAAACAGACTCCATAAAACCTGCAATGGCCCAAACACATTCTAAGCAGGACTACAGCATCAGGCTGGAAATATATTGTAAGAAAACTATGGTTGAATACAAATAAATGTCAGATTTTCCACCCACTAAATCTAACAACAAAACCTTGATACAATGAAAAGGTAAACAGTCTTTTTAAACACAAGTGAACTCCTTTGCTCTGCCTTTGATTAAACATCATCAGCAGGTTAATAGTACATGCAGCAGCACGTGTCCCTGAAGAGTGAACCTGTCACTTAAAGTAAGACTCCTGTGTTACTATGTTTTTACATTATTGTAGAATCCATTTAACTGTCAAATCCACACAATAGCTCCCGAGTTACAGCGCGCTGCCAGTGGAAGCAGTGAAGCACGTTGACTTTCATGTCTTTTGTTCTACGGAACAAGAGTATTTTGTTAATATTGTTTGAGGTGCTTGATGGTGTCGTATCCTCAGCAGTGCTGTTAGCTGAATGCGTCAAAGATTCTCGCCGTCAAGAGTTGATCAGAGACTGAAAGTTCGTCCGTGTGCAGACAGAGGATTTAGTTTATCATTCACATCTGAGATGAATTGAGATTTTTTTCAAATCGCTCGCAGTCAAAACACAGAGGTCTCATCCCCCGAGTCAGTAAGTTGTAGATTTCTACATTTTCTGTGTACAAGTAGAGATTTTGTCGTAAGACGGGTCAAGTTAGAAATTTTGGGCACTTTCACTTCCATCACACACACAAGAAAAGAAAACATTTAATTTACTACTTTGTCTGTTTACGTCTGCTTGTTTCAACTAAATTCACCAAAAGTCACCATTAGATAATGCCTCATTTGCATATTTAAACATAACATTTCAGAAAACTTGTAATACAATAAATACTCGTCTTAATGTGAGTAATGAAGTGGTGAAGTTTGATGGTGATATCTATGAGTTCATGTTGTGACCCTATTCACCTGTAGAGTCTTCTTAATGTCTTCTTCATCACTCACATTAAGAAGACTCTACAGGTGAATAGAGTCACAACATGAACTCACAGATATCACCATGAAACTTCACCACTTCATCACTCACATTAAGAAGACTCTACAGGTGAACACATGAACTCATAGATATCACCATGAGACTTCACCACTTCATCCCTCACATTAAGAAGACTCTACAGGTGAATAGAGTCACAACATGAACTCATAGATATCACCATGAAACTTCACCACTTCATCACTCACATTAAGAAGACTCTACAGGTGAATAGGGTCACAACATGAACTCACAGATATCACCATGAAACTTCACCACTTCATCACTCACATTAAAGGACGTTTCCTCTAAATGAGTTTGTTCTCAGACTCTGATGATAAATCTCCACTTCAGCAGCTCTTACATTCACCAAACTTCACTCGTTCATTCCTCTCTGTGTGCTGAAGGTTCACACAGAGGGGTTAGTTCACTCATCACTCACACACTCATTTATACATTTATTAATAAAATAAATAAAGAGATATCCTAAATCCCCTCTGTAAAAACCTTTGACTCTTATATGCATACACATGTTCTGGCTCGGCTTTCACTTGGTTTGACTTGGCACGTCATGCATTGAAGGCGCTTGAAGGCGTGTTGTAACCACGGCTGTGACTGGTGCGTGGTCAAAGCAGCGGCTGTTAAACACATTTGGTTTCATACAAATTCTTCACAATAAAAGCTGCACACTCTTCTTCTCTGCAGTAGACTTGTTTTATTGAAGAATAGCCGCTAACAAAGCTCCACTGATTCTGTGATAAAGCATTTCATTTCCTAATTGTTATAAAAGTCCCCCATTACTTTGTTATTTAAAAGCTTTTATAATGAAGCAGCACAATCAGGAAGTGATTGATCAGCAGCGACTAAACACAACTCCTTTAGACCGGTTCAACAGATTCACATTGACGCCAGGGAAACATGAACGTCCGAACAAAATTTAAAGCCCGTCCTTCTAAAAGCTGTTGAGATATTTCAGGCTGGACCGAAGTGACGGACCGATTGACGAACATTGTCGTCCTGCTGGCGTGGATTAAAAGAGCCACCAACGCTGGGCCTAGAGTAGTTTTGTTCTGGTGCTGGAGGACCAAGTGTGAGCCAAGTTCAGCTCCAGTTAGCACCAGTCAGGCCAGCTTTGAGTCTGGTTCTGACACATCATCCCTTAACGGGCAGCCATGTGTTCCCATTGACGTGAGATGAAAATCCTTCATATCAATATAGCAGAAGCCATGGCACTGGTGCTGAACTGTAATATTTGAGAAATTCTATGTTGATGTGAAATAAGAGAATGTTGGAGTGTCCAGAGTTTGACTCAAGGACACTGGCAGGACGGACGCCGCAGTCTGCTGCACAAACTGAATTTGTGACCTTTCAGTCGGCCGGCGGCTCTTTCTTTGGCTGCAGTTTCAGGGGACGGAGTGGACTCTAACGGCTCTGAGGGGATGGACTGCCAGGGAACCGATAACATTTAGATTTGTCAGGAAAGAGACACAAAGCAAGACGGACGGAGGAGAGAATTAACTTCACCCTGTTGTGTTTCACTATTTCACCTTTCCCTTTTTCTCTTTCCTCACATTTCTCTTCTCTGCATCACAGTTCAGCACAATTCAATAAGCTTCATTTCCTAATCACAGAGTAGTTTTTGGCCGTTGGCATTTAGTTTTTTTGGCCGTTGCCATCTTGGTTTTTGGCAGTCGCCGTTTTGTTTTTTAGGAACCACAACTGACACAAAACACTGAACCCAAGTACAACCGAATGCTAAATAAGACATTTTTAGGTGACTAAGATGTTATCATTAAATTCTAAGGCGAAAACACAAACAACTCCCAGACTGGATAACGCTCTGCTCAATCACTGTGTAGCCCCGCCCTAAAGCATCCCCTGCTTTATGGTC
>NW_022280221.1:86395-98418 GCF_004355925.1 Anarrhichthys ocellatus | reverse complement strand
AGTCGCCCCCTGGTGGACACTAGAGAGAATGCAGCTTTAACACACTTGCAGTCTGGTCTGAACCGATCAAACTGATGGCAAAAATTACAACAAGGAAAAGTTGAATGTGATAAAATGATTGCAAATTGCTTTTTTTCCTCCTGAGCTTCCAACAGAAGTTCATCGTCTTCGAACAGGAGACTAACATAGAATGGAGGACAGCTTTCTTTTGTTCGTGGATAACGGTGAGAGGAGGGGAAGCTAATGCAACATCTAAAGCATCAGCCGACCGAAGTGCCTGCCTAATCAATGAATGTAATATGGTAACAAAAGACGAGGACGCTATGGGCGTTCATATGTGAAAAAAGCAAGTTAAGCAAACCTTGAAATCACACATTTCAGGTTGGACGGTTTTTAAGAGAACGTTCATTTCAGTCTCCCTTGACTGCAGACGCTTTCCTCTTCGGAGTTTTTGTACCTCCTGCCCTCTCTCCGATTCTCCTGCTCTGCTTTCATTTCCTCTCTCCTTTTTCTCTCTGTTGGTAATTAAGCGGGCAGATTTTATGCTTTTTCCTTCTTACAATAGCAGCTCCTGAGGCGGCCACATCAATGCCAGAGCTCACTGTCGGAGAGCTGCCAGATAACACACACACACACACACGGTAATTAAAGACTATAATGTATGTGCTTATTATATAGAGATGCACGCTCTCAGACTTGGATATTGAGCCGCCCGGGCATACTAATGATCGTATGCGTACGTATGCGTTTTCCTTAATCTTGAAGACTTTGTGCTGTTTTTGATTTCACAAAGTCTCCGAAGACAAAAGAGCGACTTCCTGTCACGAACCGGCTCGGCCCGTCAATCACCGATGAAACGTTGCGAGTATGTGTGTGTGTGTCACCGGTCAGGCGGACGTCAAACACAATAACCTTTCCTTCTCTCCCATTGCTCCCTCTCTTTGTCCTCCGAACATTTCTATTTCTTTCAGCGTACCCTCTCTCCATCTCTTTTTAAGGGAACACTTGTCTTCCATTAGCCTCTCCATACAGCAGCACTCCAGCAGCAGTGTGAAATGGAAAGAGTGCATTTCACTGTCCGGCTTCATCTGAACATCTATGCTGTTGCTAGGAGACGCGAAAACCCCCTCGGACCATTTGGGTTGGCTGCGACCTCAAAGCGATTCTGATAACAAAAACACAAAGATGCTAAGTACCTCAGTGTTTCGGGTGCCGCGTTCAAGGGCGCTCCAACATCTGGGATACAAAAATCCCAGGACACGCAGAGTCCTAATTTTACCTGCGTGTCTTCTGACTGTGGGAGGAAGCCGAATCCACGCTGACACGGGAGACACGCAAACTCCGATTCCAGAAATGTCATCCAGCCCAGGAACCGAACTCTGGCCCCTCGACACCACTGCTCGGCCCTAATTCGTAGATATCCCACAGAACTATTTTGTATGTTGTCCACGTAATGATGAAGAGAAGTATAAAGACCACTGAACCACACAGGGTGGCGCTGGATGGATCCAACAAACAACGATCTCTCAACCTAGGAGACCGCTGTTCGATCCCCGAGTGAAACGAGAAGTCAACGCTGATATTTCTGTCACGTGTACTTCAGTAACGGCACTTCCATCATTACTTTAACCCAAACGACCATCTTTTCCTGTGAAGACTTTTGAAAAGAACGTGTTCAAGTAACAAGTGGAAACACATGTTGCTGGACTTTTGTAGGAAAACGCAATTTCGTTCGAACAGACCGTTGCATGTGGATACGTTGCAATAATACATCATCTTATATTTAGGCCAATATGAAATGTATAATAAACACAAAAATATATATATATTTTAAAAAGAAGTGACCAAAAAGCCAGAGGTTTGATGGCCAAAGCGCTGAATGACTCCCTCCACCTGCTCCTGGTGGAACACCTGAAGCACCACAAAGAGAGAGAGGCCCTCTGAGTGTGTGAGCAGCCCGTGGAGTTAGAAACACCAACACTGCGTGTGGCATTTGAGGCAGCGAGCTGCTTCAGAGTGTATTTATAATCCGGTATCACTCTGCCGGATTTTATTGTGTGGAAACTGAGGTCACTTCACAGCGTTACTTACCTGAGGGGACCTGACATTTAAATAGGACTCCTCGTTATCGCCCGCTTTCTCCCCGTCTCGCCTTCCGCTCTCTGTCTCGCTCTCTCTCGTCCTTGTCCTCTAACGACTGATATCCGTTGACTTTTCTCCTCCACATCCGCTCGGCTTTACGCTCTCCAGCATTTCTGTTATTTCCATTTTTCCTCTCCTCGTCCTCTCGCCTCAAGAGAGAAGTAGAGTCGTTTTCTCATAGACTTCTATACAACCAGAGGAGTCGCCCCCTGGTGGACACTAGAGAGAAGGCAGGTTTAAGTTGTTTCCTGGTGTGCAATGATCATCACAGCTCCACAGAGCTTCCAGCTTCTCTCCAATATGACAAACGACATTTTCCAAACAGTCTCACTGCAGACGTGAAGAGAATACGATACATCGCCCTGATGTTCATCCACGAGAGAGAGAGAAACGTCTGTCAGGTGATTGGGACCTCCGACGCAGAACAGATCAAGAAACACTTAAAAGCCTTCATGGCACAAAGAAGACGGAGCGTGATTGGTTTTTGTTATTATTCCTTAATGAATACAAAAGCGTAGCTGCCAGAAATGTGGAGGTTCTAAAGGAAGCGTTAATGAGAACAGCTGGATGTAACGCTGGAACTCTCGCCCCACCGTGTCTTCAGTCACTTCACTGTGGATCTTTTGCAGTGATCAAAGTCAAAATCCCTTCAACAGCAGCTTATCTAACAATCCGACCCACAGAAATATGAACTGTACACTTCTAATTAAAACACAGGCCCACGGCTGCATCACTCACAGTGTGTGATGTGTAACAGTAACAGTGGGACCAACTGGTTTCACTGGGAAATCCATTTCTGCTTTAGATTTGTGAATCAAGATTGGTCGACACAGACTTCCTGTTTCGATGAAAGCATTATGATAGCAGAGAGCCGTGGAATTCCTGTAATGACTTGTAACAACAAGCTTGTGGCCTTTTCACACGGAGCTTTTCTTTCTTGTTAACCGCACGTCAATATATTTGATCAAACTGCTGTTTCTGTCATGAATACTTTCACACAGAACCCAAATATTAAATACGCCACGAGCGCTTTTGCAGCGCAAATAAAGGCATCAACCAATCCGTATACCATGACAGCGACCTTTATTACTCCTTTAAACCTCGACAAAGGCAGCACAGACCACACCCACTCCTTCCCTTCTTACCTTTCACAATAAAAGCCCCAGATATATTCACGCCTAACTGTTTAGCAGAAGGGACTCGTTTCACTGAAAGGAAACTCAATGAAATAGCTTAGAGTAGCTTTAGGCTATATATGATCGATAGCATCCTGCTAGTTGGTCCTCCATTCCAACCGTCATGAATTCACAAATCTGCTGCTATTAATGGTTTTGATGAGACATATTCTCAAGCGATCGCTTTGCATTTTCATGGCGTTCATTCGTCTCGCCCCCCCGGTGTGTGTAAAGACCTTCAGTGTGCAGATCTTCAACACTGCTGCTGTTTCTATGTGTTACATTCCACGATATAGATCAACACATAGTCATTCAAATGCTGTTGAAATAATATTAGGTAAAAGAATCCCACTTTCAGTTTATTCCAGTTCAACGGTACGTTTATGTCAAGGACTCGCACAAACGGAGCAGAAAGTCTTACTGCTCATTCTGTAGCTGCTCTGTGCTTTATTCTGGTTAACTGGGTTCACACAGCTTTAAAAACAAAAAGCCAACATCGTTCAACTGTGTGTTGGTTACATTGATGTCACATATCTGTTAATCATTTGTTTTATTCATTTATTTTCTATTTATTTGTATTAGTGTCTCAACTGTTTGAGTAAGAATTACTCAAACAGTTGAATGTTGAGAATTCTCAAAATCAATGTAAATTTTATCTTCCGCATTTACTTTGTTTTACCAAACCGTGACCCCAAACCGAACTGAGAACCTGGTGTCCCAGTCACCGCTGGACTTAGTCTCGTCCCGCATTAGTGGACCGTGATCTTTAATAAAGGAGAACAGGAAACCACCCCGACAATTATTTCTCTTTTACAGAGTGAAGAAATATATAGTTACAGAGAACGGTACCTCAGAGTCCAATTATATCAAAGGACATGTGATGAATAAAATCACCGATGTCACCAAAGTCAATGTGATCCTGCAGGTTTGTAGAGGTCCGGTCCTCCTGCAGGACGGCAGGCTCAGTGTACGAGGACGATTAACCTCCAGAATGAAGCTCATTCTGCCCGTTTGCACGGCGTCCTCACGAGCTGAGACGCTGCACTGTTCTACAGGCTTTGCATAGAAATGTGTTCACCTCGTTCACCAGGATACGAGCTTTGAAACAAGAAGCAGCCAGCGAGCGCTGAATAACATCAGACATCCTGATGCAGATGAAGAACACCGGAAGCTTCTATATCACTCTGCTTTATACGTTGTCTCATATTAGTTTAACATTACAGACTATCAAAGTAAATGCAGGTCTCCGAACCGACTGTTTGAAGACTACATTTGTAAAGGTGCACCACATTTATCTCGCGAGCCAATCAGAGCAGACTGGGCTTTTTAAGGGCGGGGCTCTTAAAGAGACAGGCACTAAGAACAGGCTCATTCACACAGACAGTAAGAGAAAGTGTGTTTTGATTATTAAAGCGTGTAAATGTGTTCTAATAGAAACCCAAAACAAGTATGACCCTAAACATGAGCATGAAATGTCCCCTTTAAGAAGGAAATATGTTCATTATCCTGGGCATGAATGTCCTTTTATACCATGCTGTATATCAATATAAAATGTAATAAAGCAGCTCTTTAGTCAAGGTTGTTGATTTGAACTCTGCAGATGTCAGCGTCAAACTGTCCTTCAGCAGGAGGCGAAAACATGTGTAAATGTCCAGAGCATTAATGTCTCAGAGGAACAGATAAAGTGATGACACATCATGGAAATGAAGCTGTCCCCAGACGTCCACAGTCACTGCTGTGTCCTTGAGGACAACTATGAACGGAGCACTTTACAAATGTAATGAACCTGTTTATACCATAAGTATTCATTTTGAAATGAAGAATATTAAGCGGACCCTGAGTTAAGAGTTTGTCTTTGTCTAAAATAACAAAGTGAAGTTAGTATTCATCTCAAATGCAATTTTCAAAACATTCGACTTCGGGAGGAAGCCGTTGTGTTGTGGACCTCTGGGACTTCTCTCCATCACATGGGTCCTTTGTTGACCTTAAATTAAAAAAGCATGACCACTTAAATGATTAGCTTTTGAGCATCAACGTATTGATCACTGACGTATCGATCAGCTCGCTCCTGTAGCTGTGATAGAATCAGCACATGCTGTGTGCAAACAGCAGAGTTGTCGTATAAACTATCAAGAAGTCCTTCACATGGACCCATCATCTCCCTCTGCTTCAACTCTTTCAAAGGTAAAATTACAGTTTTATACTTCAACCCTCGGCTCTCATCAAACATCAGAGAAACAGCAGCATGTTGTGGATGTTTCACTTAACTCAGCCGCATCCTTAAACTACCACTACCACATAATAACACAGCTCAAAGTGTTACACACTGACCGCCAACAGGGGCGGTGCCCGAGGGGCAATCTGACTGGCAACCCAGTCACCAGAAATATTGGCATTGTACTTTCCTGCAAACCATGGGATATGTTGATTGTGGACGTTTCTGAACCTGAAAAAAGTCTCATAAGTATGTTTCATATCAGCCTCTTATCACACTTGCAAAAAAATGCAAAATGCCAAGTTTAATGGTGTGAAACGGTTGGTTGGGTTTAGGCAAAAAAACTACTTGGTTAAGGTTATAAAAAACATCGTGGTTTCTTTTCAAACTACAACACAACAATGTCACATAGCAATGTAATGCAACAGCGCAATGCAACGTAACAACATAACAACAACGTTACAGCGTAACATAACAACTTAACGTAACAATGTAACATAAGTATGTAACGGAACAACTTAACGCAACATAACATCGTAACATAACATCGTAACATAAGTATGTAACGGAACAATGAAACGGAACAACGGAACAGAACACCTTAACAACGTAGTGTAACAATAAAATGTAGCTACAGTGTATTGATTAAAAACGTACTAACCTAACGTTACGTAAATAGCATAACAATGCTACGTAACAAGCGTGAGATCAATGTTTACTTTTGGTTTCACACGGGACACAAACAGCGGTCTCCAGGGTGAAAGTCCTGTGTTTATTTTACCCATCCACCACAGCTGTGAGCTGGAATGTTGAGGCTCGATGCGCTGAAAGCATCCGACACACGTTTTGAAGTACACTCATCATTTAAAATAGCTGAACACGCACTAAAAGCTTTGTTTTCTGCAGCCGCAGTACCTGTTTGGAGAGAAGCAAAAGGGATAAAAACTGAAGGCTTTTTACCCCAGATGACGACATCTTATTAAAGAAAACAATGATTAATAACTCTGCGTCAATTGACGAGCATCAAATGAGGCACATCAATTACAGTTTCAGTGCATTTCAGCCTTCACAGTTAGCAGATATTTACAGATATAGTTTCATGTTATTTGAAGTCATTTATTCAGCATTCATTTATGACACTGAATTAAAAATGTTAATTATGAATGATGTACAGCGTATTATTGCAAACAACCAGGGCTTTCTTAGTACATGCTCATCTAATCCACCTCAGGGTTGGATTGTCTCAGTACAAACACAACAGACCAGTAGGCTGCTTTTAATTCCTTTTCATCTCTTTTTCTCTTTCCCTCTCGGAGCGATCCGACCTTGAGCTCCTCTGAGTGAAGGAATAACATCGGCACAGAGGTCTTTTGTCATGTTGCAGCCGCAGCCGTCAGCCGTCAGCCCTCTGCAGGAAGCCCGCATTTCCTTCAGCCTCGACACGGATCCGTAACGCACACTTACACTCTGATTAAGACACAGTGTCAGTCAAGTGGAATAATGTTATGGATGATATGGCTGCCTGGAGGACATGGATCATGTTTTTCATTCTTGTTCCATTTCATTAGTCTGTTTTGCAGGTACACTGCAGCACTAATGCAGCGCAGGTGAAGGGTCCCAACCCCCATTTGGGAGGCTCAGATCATCTGCAATCACCTAATTCGTCAAATAACCTCCAACGGCTGCATTTAATGAAACACGTCCACTGAAAGCATCGGGCCGCGCTCTTCTTTCTACAACGTGGGAACGCTGAAGCTGAAGGTTTTCTGTGCTGAGTATTTGTTACAAATTACAGTCTCTGAAAAAGAAAGAGAAATAAATCATGGAGAGAAACTGTGACGGAGCTGAAATGACTCACATGAGATTAGTGTTGTAATGATTACTATCTTCTTAAAACCAAGTAAATAATCTGTGTTGGAGGTAAAACCTTTAATCAGAATGACTGCTTTGAGTCAGCTAATCACTTCTGATAAAGAAATCCCACATGAGAGCAGTCAAGTCTCTGAAAACGAGAAACATTTGAACAAAACATTCTAGAAAACAGAGATGTGAATCATCACGCTGTTTGGTTTGACTGATGACGGCTCACAATGAACAAACTCAATTTAAACATTAAACCGTCGTCTCTTAAACAAAGAATTTGCCAAATCTGCTGAACTGAAGTCAAACTGGATGCCACATGCAGCCGTAGTGACTAACACAGCATAATGAGCCTCTAACCACATGGTGCGTGCTGGTGGCCCAGCGGGAAACATCCAATTAGAAGCTTTTGGACCGAAGCTCAATTAAAGTTGCTCATTCCTGTTTTCAGCGTTGGAATTATCCTCACCTCGTTTCTGAGTGGCAGCGTCTACAACGCAGCTCTAATGACCCCGTTCACTCGTTAACGGGAAAGAATAAGAAAACATGGCTCAGCTCTGAGACGCACGGCAGTGTCCATCACCACCAATGACAACCGACGGCGTAGAAAAATCTTCCATTTAAAGAATGAATTCCTCGGCGGGTCTATTGATCTCCTCGTCACACGGATGAGCTGGTCTCGAGAGCGGAGAGCGGAGAACGGAGACCGAAGGCCGTCATCGATCGGGTGAAAGCGGCTGTTGTATGATTACAAGGCTCCGGCTCTTTAAGTGAGTGCCACAAAATGAGGCGAAATATCCCCGTTTCCACCAGGCTGCCGACAATGGGAGCATTCAGCGAGGTCTGCTGAAGAAACTCGGGAAACGGACGAGGCCGACATGTCTGCTGTGTAGATGCCCTGAACTCTGAACTTTAGGATTTGTATTAAAATGAAAGCTGGCAGCAAACTCCACTTTACTCTGAGTTCTTTCTAGTCGCAGGGGAGAGACGGGCAGAGATGGACCGTCAGCTTCACTTTTGGAAATTTCGCCATTATTCTCAGAAATAGGATCACAGGCTTCAGGCCGTGAAAATGTGTGTGGTGTAAAGAGGATACCTGTTTAAAGTACCGTGCCATTTAAATGCACATAGTTATGTAGCAGGTTCACTTACAGCTATTTTATTTCTCTACTAGTCCAAACAAACCAGAATATATTCCCCGTAAAGTGCAACATGTTTCCTCTGCTGTCAGTGAAACTCAAACTTCTGGCTTTGGCAGAAGTTTACTGAAGTTACAGAAGAATACTTCTTCTTCTACAACTTTTAATCTTGCCTCTCACCCACAGGGACTAACTTGTGCAGCAGCTACGAGTTAAACCAGTTAAAGGTTCCTCGTAGTAACTTTGAAATAACGCTGAAATGCCACCAGTGCTAAAGTTGAATTAAAAGGCATCTTATCTGTATTTCCTTACTCTTGTCTTCATTTGTGTGTCGAGGTTTATCCAAAAGGAGCGTAAGAATACCCGGATCTTCATCACCAATGGGAACCACAGAAGAAGCATAACAGCGTTACCTCTAGCCCCGCCTCTAAGGGACGTCCAGCCACGTTTAGGGAAATAACTCTGGATTTAGTTATTAGAGCATTTTACAACCTTTAGGGGCTAATTATTTAAATCACGACTATTCACGTGTTTGTTCTAAGAAGTTGATTCAAATCCCTCTTTCCCAATTAAAGTCTATGGGAAAAGTCGTTTTGGTCCCGATGGCATCATGTGACGGACCAGGAAGTTGTTCTTCTACCGTTTGGCTGCTGTGTACATTTTTTTGTGACAAACATTTAAAGATGAGAATGAATTGATTTTTCAACGACAGTCGACAGCAGAGAGCTAAACACTTATTATTAACTTCAATTAAAAGTATTTCAAAGCGATCGCTGCTGAACTGATGCAATCTGCTGTAACGTATAGTCAGAGCATCGATGCCACGACAGTCTGCGACGGTCTCCGTGTGCTCACTAATATGCTTTTATTCTTTCATCTAGCGGGATATTGAAGTTGCTGTTTGGTTTCTCCCGGTGATCCGGGATCAGCTGTCGTCTCCCCTGAAGGTTCACGCCCCTCCACCCGATGAGACCACTCTCCAGTAATCAAACCTCCCTCCTCGCTCGCCGTGACCTTGTCGAGGCTGAACGCCGGGCCCGCGTCGATCCTCGCCGCCTTTTAAATATTTATGATCATGGAGAGCGACGGCAGCCCGGCGGCCTTTCTGTCCTTAAGGGGGAGCCTATGAATGTGATTTCAGGTGGGCTCACCGTACACTCTTTCCATTATCTCCGGATCGCAAGGAGGCGGGTGAGGTCGGCTGAGGTCAGGTGAAGGGGGGGGGGGGAGGAGAGGGCGGCGAGTTGGAATGAATTCAAATCATTTTGGACACCTATGTGCAGATCTGATGCGTACAGTATGTCACCTGTATGAGACACATTACCCTTCACAAGACGATAGATTACTGTCATTTAAATATCGTCAGTCGCTTTGCTGGCAAACTCCCCCCCCACACCCCCTCCCTCCTTCTTTTCTTGGCCGATCTCCCGCTCGGCCGTAACCGCACGCTTCGGTACATTTTTTTTTCAAGTGTGATTTCCTTCACCGCACAATTAGTTCCGGGATGATGAGCCATCCTGAGCTTCCCGTGACCCCTGACGATATCTAATCAATTTTGAGTTTTTATTCTTTAATTAATTACACGGAGATCAAAGAGTCGAGATAAAAGCTTCCGCCGTTCTGCCACAGACGGATTTCAGCAGCGCTCTTTCAAAATGAAGATGAAACATTCACGGTCACACACTTTTCATATTGGCACTTTCCTCATAAACACTTTCATCCATTCACACACACACACACACACACACACACACACACACACACACACGCGCACACACACACACCTCCTGCTTTCCAAACATGCAGCCTTATGTTTATTTATGAAATGCCGATATGGAGCACTTCAAAGAATTGTCCAGCCCTCCCCGAGGTGATCTAGCAGCGTGTAAACTAGACCCATAACTCTCCAGAAGAAACCAGCTCGACTCGGAGTCCTTGAACCCCCCCCCCAAAATAAAAAGTGGTCGCAGAGAAAAGACAAGAGACTCCTCACAGTGATCTCTTTGTTGTTAATGCTGCTCATGACGCAACCGTGACGACAGCTGAGCTCTGACTCAGGAGTCTCCCAAAGACGAGAGAAGCTGCACCGAGAACATAACGACCAAAGAAACTGAGATTTACACAGAAAACTGTTTGAGGGGCAATTCTCTGAACAATAAACTCGACTGTGAAGGCAGAAATATTCTCACTGGGTCACTGAAACCTCGTTTGCACTTTATAACTGTAGTTAGTCTGACATGTCAGAGGAGTGTTTAAAGCTCCACTGCAGAGAATATTACAAGTTAGGACAATTTGCAAACACGTTCTGCTTCTAAATACACCAGACGTAGTGACGCAAGTCTTTAAAAGTGACCTCACACTAGTTATACTCCTTCACTTTTTCCTTCCATCACTCCTGATACGTATGGTGGATATTTTCAGCACTAGCCATTCATTGTGTTTACATTCTAGAATAACTTCTCCACGATACATGTTTTATTGTTAGTGTTATATATACTGTATATAAGAAATGGACATAGTCGCCATGACGTCACCCATTGGTTTGGGGGCTACATCTTGAAACCGGGGTTCGGCGTTGTGGCCGTCGCCATCTTGGTTTTTGGCCGTCGGCATTTAGTTTTTTAGGAACCAGAAGTGACACAAAACGGTGAAGCCAAGTACAACCGCATGCTAAATACGACATTTTTAGGTGACTAAAATGTTACCATTAAATTCTAAGACAAAAACACAAACAACTCCCAGACTGGATAACCTGTCAATCACAGTAGCCTAAAGCATCCCCTGCTTTATGGTCCGTGTGACTCTAAATGGACCATAATGTACTAAATGAACATCATGCTGTATTGAAGAAGACTTGAAACTAGAGATTGAGACCATAAACTCATGTTTACAATGTTTACTGAGGTAATAAATCAAGAGAGAAGTAGAGTCACTTTCTCATAGACTTCTATACAACCAGAGGAGTCGCCCCCTGGTGGACATTAGAGAGAATGCAGCTTTAAGACATGAAGCTTTTCATACTACACACTTTTCATACTACAAGGTTGCTTGCTGGGTTTTTAAACAATACAACAACAGACGATGGAAACCTCAGACTTGAATCACCACTGAAATGGAACACTTCATCAAACTGTTGGTTGATGAGGCTAATGCGGGGGTTTGATATAAAGATGCGAGTTCTGTATTTCCAGCAGAGTCGTGCAACATTCCAGCTTGTTGCAGAAGTGAACAGCGGGTCTGTGCCGTCTGCTGGAGGCTTTAACCCAGAACGTCTGACAGCGCTGCGAGCGCAGACATTTATAGCTCGAGCCGCCCGGTGGGATTCCAGATGCCACATCGGCTCCGTATCAGCACCTCGCCTCGACGGCGCCTTCCACGCTATCACAACACGTCCTTCGCTGCAGCCGCTAAAGACCCCCGAGAGCAGCTGTTGATGCAAACGACAAAACTAAAAACTCTTTCTGTATTCAAGTACCTCGCTGCTAGGGAGGG
>NW_022280221.1:82379-86295 GCF_004355925.1 Anarrhichthys ocellatus | reverse complement strand
GGGGGGGGCTCTGTGTTTGTTTCTGCATACGTCAGAGCAAACAGTCACCGTGTGATTTTGCCCTGCAGCCGACTGCATTTGCATCACGGCTGTTGCCTTTAAACCTGTAAAATCTGTAAATGATGAATCTTCATTTTTTTTATTATTTTGTTATCTAAGGGTAACTTTTGGTGAATCAAGGGAGAGACCCAAATAAATAACGTAGTCAAATAAACACCTACATGTGTATTTTGGAGGTTTTAGATTGATCAGAATCTCTTAAAGGACCAGTGCATTAAAAACTGTTTTTGCTTAAATTGTCTTGGCTTGAAACATTTAACAAAAATATATTTGGACTTGCTTCAAATGCTAACATGTTATATTAAAATATTTTTTCATTTTTCGTAGTTCAGCATTCTTGTTCTATTCTATTTTTTTTTTTTTATTCAATAAATGACCTTTAGATTGTTTTTAGGATTCAAATATGGACCGAGGTGACTTCATGTTGAGGCTTTTGTGCATAAAACTTCTAGCTGAGTTTCCAAAAATAACAATTCTGCCAGGCCACATTTTTTGGAATATATGTCAAAGACGTGTCAGTAGAATGTTTCCAGGTGACGGAACAAACAACACATGGAGTCTTGGTTTAGAATATTTCACATCAGTGTAAAGGTCATAATAAGTTAAATAAAGAGTATTCAGATGATCCGTCTTTGTTTGTTGAAAACAAATCCCCCCTTCAGGTTTCTAATGAATTCTAAAAGTGAACTGGAAGTCCATGTTGAGTCATGTTAACCTCAGAATACAATATGTGAAATATTTATAGTCGTTTCAGTCGTCTGACCTCATTCTGTCAACAAGCCACGAAGTTCAGACTGAGACGAGAAACACTTTCAAAACCCACAAAAACAGCTCTGCTTCATCCAGAGGACGGACGATCGCCTTTTAAATACACGTCTCATATTAAAAGAGGAACTTATAACTCTTATAATCACTTTATACAACTCAACATCCATCCGTCTACTTAAGAATCACAGACGAGCGCCATCTCACGAGAAGAAATCCGTCTAATATTTCTCTCATTTACATACAATCCACAGACAATAATCAGCCGCTTCATCACCACCAGAGGATTAAATGCCACACCATGAAAATAGCCTTTTTGGAAAGAGAAGAGTTCGGGAGTTTGGATTTCGTTTACTTTCCAACTTTTCCCGACTTATGAGGAAAAGTTTTAATTTCTTTGCCACTTCCTCTGTGACCGACTTCCACCAGCTGTGGTCCGTTAGTGAGTGAGGAGCCTGCAGGGAGCTCATTCCAGGAAAAATAACCGAAAAAAAGGTTTTCAAATACGGAGGACCAAATCTGACGGTTTAATGAATAAATGAATTCTAACCAAATTTATTTCATTTAAAAAAAAAGGTATACTAACCCACAGAGGAAGACGCTGGAAGTCCCCCAGAGGTATTTTATATTTCAAACTATTCAAATATTTTCTGCTTTTAAGTTCATATAATGCATTTAACATTTGTGTTTATAGAATAATTAGGAATCGATTAATTTAATCATTTTAATGTGATCATTTGAATTAGCATGGAAGCTAAGCACATTTGTTAGATTCATGAATCTAAAAATAGACCTATAAAAATAAATAATGAATAACATGCACATTAAATTTCCCTCCGTGGTAACATACTCTGAACTCCAGGCCGACTTTGAACCGTGTTTTACGTCATTCTCACTCAGGTGTGTCGTGAATGGACGATTATTCTTTTGATTAATAGATGAATAGATCATCGGTGAAACGTTGCTCCTCAGCTTTGCTTCCTCACGACATGAAAGTGCAGCGAGTGACAAATGAGCAGAAGACGACTCGTCATCATGAGACGGTTCACCAGCTCGCCCTTCACAATAAAGTTCAACTCGGTAAAATAAAAACGACATGGTGGACTTCTGAATATTTGACCTTTGAGAGAAACATCTTTCATCCGTCGTCCGACGATAAACATCAAATTCAACAACTGTGGACTTAAACCTGTCACACACACACACACACACACACACACACACAGCAAATAAAAGGATCTTCAGCCTCGAACCAATCTTCTAGCGAGCGACGGTCCTTTTTAAACTTGGTCGTCACGACGTGTCTGCGCCACCAGCGGCCGCCGGGTCACGAGCCAATCACACGACATTGATTATCTGTCAGCATCTTGCCACTGAGCCTCCTCCACACACACACACACACACACACACATACAATTACAAGTGACTAAGAGGCGCTGTTCAGTCACTTCAGCATGTGTGTGTGTGTGTGTGTGCGTGTGTGTGTGCGTGTGTGTGTGAGGTCTTAAATGAAGGTTTGAGGCGTCATGTCGACGGGCTGGAGACACCCTGAGCAGGTCAGACTCCACTCTGCTTGTAGTTCTATCTTTCCGATGTTACAACCGATAAATAAAAAGAGTGATTTGTGTGAGACAGAAACCAGATGAAAGCTCACACTGCAAACAATCTAACTGTTCACAAGCAACTTGGTCTATTTCAGCCTAAAAAACACATTTTAATAAAACTAGTGAACTGTCAGCGGGTTGTATATTTTATCACAAATCTTTTTTTTATTTTATAGAATCATTTCCTATACTTCTTCAGACATTAATATCATACATCCTGCATATTATCTACATGTTTACGAGCCTACAGCGAGGACGCACTTTGCTGCAGTGGCACTTTGAGGTAAATGCTAAATGTCATCATGCTAACATGGTAACATGTTGATATTTAGCGGGAAACGTTTGCTCTGTTCACCATCTCAGGTTAGCGTGTTAGCATGCTAACGGTGGCTAGCAGTAAACGCAAAGTAGAGCCGAGGCTGAAGGTCATTACTTCTGGAGGTATTTGGTCATAAACCGAGTCGTGGAGGAATTTTATGGTATTCTATCCAACAGTTGTCTTTCACATCCTATTTGTTTGGTCTTCGCCATCTTTTGTTTTGCAACCAGAAGCTCAACCTGAATAAGACATTTCAAAATGTTACACACTGTGAAAGGGTTAAATCTGTACGACTAAACCACAAACAACTCCCAGACCGGATAACGCTCTGGTAGAGACCGTCAATCACTGAGTGTTTCCTAAACATGTTTCTTCCTTGATGTACATGTAAGACTGGAGAAAACCGATCTCTGACTAATGTAAAGCTGGAGGTCTGAGGTTATGTGACGCTGCTACACACACACGTTTCTGCTGCGGAAAGAAAGAGGCTGTAAAGAGCCTCTGCAGCTTTGTCTTCATCCCGGCTGCAGCTCTTCAGGGAGCCTCTGAGTTGGACAAGCTGATTAAGTTGCATTTTTCTTGACCAATGGAGTGCAGCGACAGACAATTACGACCTGGACGTGCTGCTCTCTCTGTGGTTGTTATTTCTCAGGCCCAAAATGACCTCCGGGAAAGACTTGTGGATGAAGGAGGAGGAGGAGGAGGAGGAGGGGGGGGTGAAGATAGCCTGCCCAGCATGCTGCTCATCACGGTGCATTTGATCTATTGCCTGCCACATCCCCCTCCCCCCCCCCCTCGCTCAGTCATACTCTGGCTGTTAGAGCGCCACCAGCCACCCATATATTAGCCACCAACATCCACAGGATATAAAAATAACTCCCCGCTCCTCCTCCCCAGCTTTTCCATCTGTCCGTCCACACGTCTCATCCTCCTCTCGGCCTTCCCGCCACCTGCTCCGTGGTGGATCAGCACACCTGCACCTCGGGCAGAAATTGAACACCTTCCTGCTCAAAATGATTTACTTGAAATTCCATTAAAGAACAAAACAAAACTGAGGTGGGAATTCAAGTTGACATCTGCAATACAGCAACGCCGGCAACCTTCAGGTTCTGAAGAGTGGAGTCGATGCTTCATGTGTTAAACCTGCATCATCTCTAATGTCCACCAG
>NW_022280221.1:74953-77379 GCF_004355925.1 Anarrhichthys ocellatus | reverse complement strand
GACAGGTCTCTACCAGAGACGTACACGGCGTCTCTACGTCACTCCTCTTCAGTTTAAATATGGTCACTTCTGTTCATCGGTACATACCAGTTTGGTGAGTTAGAACTTGACTGGGATGGAGATGATGTTCTTGTGTCTGAATGGTAAACAGCCTTAAACCAGGACAGGAGGCTGTTTCACCATCACATATGGGGTAAATGTTTCCATGTCCACAAACGTTTGGCCGTGCAGTCATATTCTTATTATTATCATAACAGCCTGTTCTCCAACATCAGCTCTTTTGTAATATCGTCCGCCTGCTTGTGAACATGCTCCTTTGATATATGAGCCTGAAGAGGCCGGAAGCCTGTGTACACGCTGTGTACCTGAACCCCCCCCCTCTCTTGTCACAGATACAGGAAGCAGGTTTAAAGGCAGGTGCTAGGAAATCATGAAAACAGCTGCCAACACATCGCAGCCTTCAGAGACTCTGGATTCCTCCTCCACACATTTGCACTTGAAAAAGGATCCAAACATTCTAAATGACTCCTGGAGGGCGCTCCTGATTTAACGCGTGAAGAAGGCTTTACTCACATGTTGTCCCGTGGCCTGATTTAGCATCTCCCTAAAAGTGGCAGAGAGGATGCATGGCTGTGTGTTTTTAAACATTCACAATTTATCCACGTTTTGGCTTTGATTGATGAGACGTCTGAACTTCTGAAGCTATTTCAGTTTTAATGAGGGAAGAGAACAATTTACTCTCGAGCGGCTAAATTAAGCTTCAGGGCCACTTTGCATCAGAAGTACAATACTAATAACACAACAACCTGTTACCATGACACGAGCGCTGTAATGACAGTAACTATTTATAACCTCTAAACACGTAAATCCAGGCGGATCTCTTATGAATTAAAAAAGCAGACCGTCAACTAATTCTCAATCTGGACTCTTTCTTTCCCTCAGTCTGTTTCTGTGGTTATTCTCTCCTGCAGCATCAGAAGACTGTGAACGCACCGTTATTATTCTCATGCTGCACAATCATCGGCTACTCTTTTTGTTTTGGGAGACACGCAGCGCTGCTCAGGTTATTGTGATTTATATATTGTATATAGTAGTCTTTTATTTAGATAATGTGCATCATGGTTAGGGTTAAGATAAAGTATGAGAAGAGTACAACAGACACATAGAATAACAGCTGCAAAGAGCTGCAGAGTTGGTGCTGATTGACACTACGAATAAAATAGGGACCCGCCCCACAGTCCGCTCTTTACATGCACACAGTCTTTCAAAATAAACTTCCATTTTCACAGGAAACAACTTAGTTTGCGCCGGAAAAGATCGTGGTTTGGGTTAAAAATAAGTGTTTTCGTTCAGAAGTTTAGATGGCTATAGTTATGTACGTGACAGTAAAAAAAATACATAAATAGAAAATAAGTCAACATTGACTTTTGTCAACATGTGACAGGAATAGCGGTCTCCTGGCTGAAAGGATTTAAATCTAACCTCCTAACTTATCGTTCTTTAAACTACGTAAACTTTCTTCCTCCTTTGCTCCTGCCATGAATACGACCATGTAGAGAGACATAGTTAGGCTGATAAAAGAATTGTGTTGGGTTAAAACACATCAGAGTTGAGCCCTGATACCCTGATAACCTGATACCCTGATAACCTGATTCCCTGATAACCTGATTCCCTGATTCCCTGCACCTCCCTGAACTGCTCACACAATGTCTTTACAGGAAGATTGTTGAAAGTACAAAAGGCAGTCAGAAGATGTTCTGAGCTACTTTAAAGATGTAAAAAACAATACTGGTGTAAAGCAACAACAGCATGATGGTAAACTGGTCTGAATCAGTGCTCATTCAGATCAGGTTCAATGTGGTTGTTGCATAGACGCCTACGTATTTAAATGTATCCTTTAATGCTGTAGAAACAATGGTTGTATGTAATCGCGACGTCTAAAAATCAATGTTGTCTCCTGATTACCTTCATTCACCTGACGTACAATGACCTACTGCCACAACAGAAATAGCTCATTTGTAATTTGTCAACCCTTTGGAGCTTGGCTCCTCTAAGAACAGATGAATACGTATAAAGACTGCGAGTGCTGTTGGAGGATTAGACTGAAGAAATCCAAACGAGCGGCATTCAGCTCTAAAGCTCCAAAAGCAGAAGTTGTTGGTGTGAAGAAGCACAAACTCACAGGAGGTTTTTCGGGTTGAAAAAGGTTCTAATTGAAAACGGGGATTTGCCTGCAGTGTGAAGAGATGTGAGCCAGGAGGGATCATGTGACTCCAGACTGCAGCACCGCTGGCAGCAACAGAAGAAAATGAACACAGCTCTGAGGTCTCCACGGGGAACCGGCACGGTCCAAGTTCACTCTGCTGTTTTCACCGACTGGCTGCCTGGATGTCTGGGCGGGTCTCGCCAAAATAAAAGACAACCAC
>NW_022280221.1:68742-74853 GCF_004355925.1 Anarrhichthys ocellatus | reverse complement strand
GGGGGCAGTGTGGCTGGAGCCTTGGGAAATCAGAGCATAATTAGAGAGAAGGGTAAGGAAAGGGAGACTGGTGACAGGTGGGAAATGGAAAGAAAATGTGAGAGAAAATTTAGATTGAAAAGGTACACTGAGAGAGATGAAGAAAGAAAATGATGAACTAAAATGAAAACGGGGAAGAAGAAGCAGACTGAAAACAAAAAATGAAGATAAAAAATGATGATGAAACAGCTGCATTGGGGAAAGGAGAGGAGGGAGAAAGAACATTGAAAGGAAAGATGAAAATATAAAGAGGAACAATGCTAGAAAGATAGGAAACTGCAGACGAGAGGAGGGGAAAAAAAAAACACTGAAGATGGGAGATGAGAACGAGGAAAAAGATGAACGAAGAAGAAGAAGAAGAAGAGGAAAAATAGGAAATGGGGACAAATGCAGGAGAGGTGAGGGAGATAAAAGAGAAAGTGGAATAATTGAAAGAGATAAAAATGGAGCAAAAAGCAGGTTTAAAAGATTGACAAAACCTGTGGAGAGAAATTAGATGGAAAACCGAGAGCTGGAAATAGAGACAAGATAAAGACAGGAAAGGAAATGAGAAAAGGGGAGCGAGTGAGTGAGGGGAGTCATTATTGAGCAGTGAGACGTCGACATCGCAGCGTGGTAAAACCTCCAGCTCTCTGTCAGCAGCAGAGCTGCTTCTCTTCATTATGAACGTTGGTTTTACATGAAGCTGCAATCAGAATGTTTGCTTTTAAACTTTTTGCCTCTAAAACTCTGAGACTAACGTACTCAAAATCAGATTTTAGCCACGAACAAGTCAGGAACAACATCGTCTGTGTGGAGTTCCCCAGGGCTCAACCCTCGGTCCTCTTCTATTTAACATCCATATGCTTCCCATAAGCCACATTATGTGTCAAAACCAAATCATCCCGTCATAATCGTGCAGATTACAACGACACGTATCCAGCCCTGTTACAGAGCCTTTATAGCGTTCACATGTCCTTCATCACATCATGGCTGCATGTGCTGACATGTCTTATAACTAAATATGAATAAACTTAAAGAATAAAATCATCGGTTAAGTCACTGAGCAAACAAATGAAACCATCATACAATTGACGAGTTTAACTGAGCTCACATGATAAACTATGACATACTTTCTATATTAACAGATGTTTCAAGGCATTTGATACCAGTCCAGCAGGTTGGACTGGTATCTATCAACCGAAACTACGTTTCGGTTGATAGAACTTTCTTTAGTCTTTTGTAAGATCAGATGTTTTAGCCTTCGTTAGATAATTTAAGTAGAAAGAGATGATGTGATATAGAGACATCTTGAGTGACCTTTTAAATTAAGAGCAACATTCGGGATCACACTTCTTTCAGAAACGCAGACCCGTCACTTCTACCAATCAGTGCAGACGTCTCTTCTCTCTCCGACAGGAAGCACAAATGTTGAGGGGGAAGCTCGAGACGGATCAAAGCTCCGTCAGCGGAACGCCCACTTCCTCCTCTCCCAGCGGAGCGGCGACTCTAATCTCCTCCACATGTCTGACTCCTTCCACGCTACATCTGCTCTAATTGGCCATTACAGCCGCCTGGTGTCAAAGACCCTGAAACCGTAACCTGCGCTGAACTTTCCGGCCTCGCTGATTTGCCAACGTTAGCCTCGTCATTGAAGACAGGCGGTCCCTCTCGGTCCCCGTTGGGTCGTCGGCCTAACGTGGGAAGCGTTTGATGACCTTTGTGATGACTCTGCAGACTCAGAGAAGGTGAGACAGTGCATGTGAAAAAAGGGTGCATGTCTTTGTGTGCTCAGGCAGCACACGGCGGATAATTGAATTAACCTTTGTTTTGCCGAGGGAAGGTGGATGTGACATGAGTCAAGTAAACCTCAATCACCGGCTGCATGTGCCTGAATGTCTTTTAGCTAAACAGACAAAACCGAAAAACGAAATCAGCGGTGAAGTCACTGAGCAAATGATGATGAAAACACAATCTTTCCTAATTTTGCTGCTTCAAAACAAACATTTTTGAATAAAAAGATGAAGGGGGACTTTTATTGTGTAGAATTTATTGGAAATTAGATCACTTTTTTAGCGGCTACTCTTCGATAAAACCAACACTGCAGGGAGGAAAAAGAACATGGGGCTTTTATTGTGAAGAATTAGAAGTTTTACATCCGATCACTGTCGAGTGTGGACACGCATCCGATCACATGGCTGGAGGGCCGATTCCCTTTTGGCTTCCTGGGTGTTTAAAAAAAAGACGTCCTAGATTGATCAGAACATTACCTATGAATTAATTCGATTTCCTGGAAAACAAACTATTCCCCTCTCTGGAAAAGTTATTAAAAAGAAGGCTTCACCTTTTATTGAATCGCCGCTTCCTCTCGATGTGCAGCTGCACCCAAAATGTTGCCGGCTGCCTGCTGATTTTCATGTCAATAACACCGAGGGGGCTGAACACAAACAACAACAGCAACCCGTCCCTGAACACAACGCCATTAACTCTGAGCAGAGCTGCGACTCAAAGCACCTGATTTGCAATTGAACCAGTCGCTGAGGGGCCGACGGCAGCTTCTCTGGCAGCCTAGCAACAAGGTACCTGATTGGACTAATCACACGCTATTATGCTTCTGTGTTCAGACCAGCAGTCCTGGATTCATGAAGGACTGAAAAGATTTCTTTGACTTTCAAAATTATTCTAAAGACCTTTAGCAGATTGACGTTTGCTGAGCGGCACATTCGGTTCCGATTCTTCCAACTGAATCCGTTTCTCATTCATGATTCAGATGTTCTGTCGGCTCAACATCAAACGACGTCGTCTCACAGTGGAAACAAATGTCTTCGACGCTGCAAACGCAGAGTAAACAAAACCAGCAGACTTTTCTAACACCGTGTTTTTGGCATCAAACTTCGCGTCAACATTCTCCGACAGGCAGCGACAAATAATTCATCAGCAATCAAAAGTTAATGCTGCTCAACAGAAAGTCCGACGTGTTTTCACTCAGTTTACCTTCAAGGTTTTTGTCAGGATCCATTTGAGTCATCTGCCTGAAATATATCACTCAGCTAATGAATTCATTTCTCTGAGCACCTAAAAGCTTTTCCATCACTTTTGGGGAATTTAATGGAGAGCAATAAACGATCAAAGGTTCTTGGCCACCAAAGTCAGAAAGGCATGCTGGGATTTTGGCAAAACAAACAAACACAGCGTCACAACAGCAGAGTGACCGTCTTCAAACTACAGACTTCATACTAAAGATTATTTGATGTAATAAAACGCTGAAAAAAAAAAAAGATGACAAAAGTCAAAGTACAGCAGTCTGGATGTGCCAATAAAGAAAAGGACTTCCTCATCGAACAGAATGGTGCCTCCATTCTGTTCGATGAGAAAAAACCCCCACAACTGTTTGCTAAACAAGATGAGCGGTCATGTCATGGCCGAACTGCTAAATGAACAAAGCTGAAAATGTGTTTTCAGCATTTTTGTCCCATTTTCAGACATGAAAGCCTCATAAAAAGTCTGAAGTTTTGACCTGATCAACTGCTGCAAAAAAACAATATTCAAGCTCGGTGGCCTTGTAGGAAAATGGTCCTGCGGATTGAAAACACCTGTTATGTAGAAAACACCATGAGCACAAATATTATTTAAGAGTCAGCATTTGGAGACTTGCATTAACGTGTAACTCCGTTTTACTTTTACCTTCATTTATGTAAGTAAAGAGCAACAAACCTGTAATAAGTCCGGTTTTCTAATGTTTACGGTCTGTTTTTGAGCATTTTATATACAAAGTGAATGCAAAGACGCCAGATGTGATGCTGTCTCAGTGTTGAGATTCTCCGGTCATCACTGACCTCCTGATCATCTGAAGCGTTCTGGTTTTCCGTTTGTAGTCAGAGTAGCATTGGGTCATCATGTTGAAGGCCGGTTTAAATATAATCCGGAAACCCTCCGGCCATCGTCTGATCATGATTTATCTTTTTATTGGTTTGAGATTAGCGTTTAAATTGGCTACTTGTGAAACAATACACTCGACACGTCATCTCTGAACTCGTCGTCGGACCAATAGCTCTTCAGAGCCGAGATTGTTGACGTTCTGACGTTGAATCAGAAATGAAGGGATGAAAATGATTGTAGTCGGAGCTCTATGATAAAAACTCACATCTGTACAGAAAGGGCACAAAACTCCATGTCTATACACGTACGTGCGCAAACAATATCGTCCCTTAAACACCACTGAGGTGAAATCTAGAGGACGTTGTTTTAAGTGATGATGGAGCAGCTGCAATGCTAGCATAGCATAGCCCTGATTGATCCAAACTCAATTCAGAAAACAAGCATTTTACTTTTTACCAATCAACATCATGATGTAGATATTTTGGCATCATTCAGATCCGTACATTTTGCAATTAAACTGTAGCAAAATCTGTATATTTTGTGTTCATGCCGCTGTAGTAAACCAGAGTCTTTAACAGCAAGCACATACGTAGCAGCACTAGTGTTTATTGTGCCCAAGGTTAATGATGACAAAGAAATGCTGTCTGTTGGTATTTAAATGGAGTTAAGCCCCTCCTCTTCTCCGGCGAGGTGAAACTCGCAAGAGAACAAACATAAAGGCCTCACTGTGCTTGAGAACTCGGGATTTAACCGAGAGTTTCCCCCCCAAAACATTTTAAAAAGCCATGAAGGTCAAAACTGCAAAATCCCAATGAAGTATGTAAAACGCCAGAATGTTCATTTATCCGAGCATTTCCCCCTTTTACTCCACATTCTTTACCCAGCATGCCGAGCAGAACCGGAGCGAGGGAGCGGAGCTGCGTCCTCCGAAGCCGTCCGCCCGCTCACTCGCTCCCCGCAACGCAAACAACAAATTAAAAAGAGACGGAGATCCGTAATGATGTCTCCCAGCGATGAGCAGCACTCGCCGGCCTCCTGCTGATCTCAGTGTGTGTGTGTGGGTGAGTGTGAAACGCACACAGAGGTGTGTGTGACACTGAATATTCTTCTCTCTCTGTTTACAGCAGAGCAGCACAACGTCACAATCAGTGAAAATGTATTAAAACATCTCTTTGAATGGAGAGAAGAAGGTAATAAAAGACCTAAATGTGCTGAAATAAATTAGCATGAGCTAATGACGATATTACAATAAGCAGAAATTCGTGAAGTTAACAGGGTTTGTTCCATGTTTGACTCGTTCAGAGGGATATTTAATCACACTATCAAACACCGCTTCTGTTAGAGAGGAACAACACTGCCGCTCTGTTTCATCTCCTCCCTGAACACAACGGTGTCACACTGAACCAGTTGTTTTTGTGTTTGTCTTTCAGTCTCTGTGACCTACTGTTCTGTTTGTGTCTCCGGGCTCCTCCGGGACCGATTGGTGCAACCGACATGTCCAAAGGCTGCGAAAGGACAAAACGCATCCAGGAATAAGAGCACAAACATCAAGAGACGGAAAAAAAGAAAAGAAAAAATGCTGCAAACTCTGCAGCTCTGCGGAGCTTTTTGGCCTCTTTTAGCTGCTGGTTTTTGGTTTTGTGGCTCTTTTTCTGTTTGGTGCAGTAGTCTCAGCTGTTTTCTGATGAATGCACTACCTGCGCAGCATCCAACAGCAGACACACTCAGTTGGAAACGAGCTGGTTAACAAAGTGGAACATTTAGCAGCCAATCAGACAGATATTAGGAGGTGGAGACCAAAAACAGAGCTAAAAGAGTCCGAAAAATGGACTAACTTTCATCAGGTGACGCAAAAAGTTATATTTCCTGTTGGTTGATAAACGAATGATCAGTTTTTACCCACACCCGCTCTGCTTATCACAAGACACGTTTGCTGACCGACCTATCAGCTTCAGCGTCTCCAGACGTCCTCTAACTGGACAGGACTGCAGGTCTGGACACGCCGGTTGAGCGAACTGGTTTCGACACGACGTCGCAGCTATCGGTGTGTAATCAGTAACCGTGAGAGTGGGTGTCAGCCGTGGTGCACAGAAGCTGCAGGTGGGCCACTTCTCCAGAAAAAACTGGCAGATACACAAATTAATTCTGACAAAAGACGCACAGAAACACACACACACACACACACACACACACACACACACACACACACACACA
>NW_022280221.1:60546-68732 GCF_004355925.1 Anarrhichthys ocellatus | reverse complement strand
ACACACACACACACACACACACACACACACACACACACACACACACAAACGAGAACATGACAAACTTCAGCGAGATGGAACTGCTGCTTTGACCCCGAACCTCCACCTCACATTCATCCTCTGCCTGCAGCACAGCTGGGAGACAACAGGAGGGTCTGTGTGTGTGTGTGTGTGTGTGTGTGTGTGTGTGTGTGTGTGTGTGTTTGTGCTGCAGAGCTCCCTCCATGTACTGCAGTAAAGCAGCCAGCAGTGCTGCGACGCTCCACTGAACACTGTTGACTAAGCAGCTCAGTGTGTGTGTGTGTGTGTGTGTGTCATTGTTAGTGGGCATGCAGTGGTGACTTGGCAGATGTACCGTGTGTGTTATATATTTAAACACGTTTAAACAGGTGGTCCACTCCACTAATCTTACACATCCAACACGTTCACTGTCTCAAGTACCGGTGGTTGGTCAGAGGTCCAAGCTTCAAACTATGACGCTCTACGTTCCCCTCTACTTTTGATGTTTTAAAGCCTAGAGTTCGGCTATTTCACCATTGCCATCTTGGACATTACTTTGTGTTTTAGTATCTTATTTTAGAATGTCTTTAGATAAAATGATTGTTCACTAATAAGAATTGGGATTGTAAGTGTGTGTGTGTGTGTGTGTGTCGGTCAAACCAGCGTGATTGTGTTGTTAGTGTGTCTGAGCCAGTTCCCTTTAAAGCTCTGCGCTCTGCTCATTAGCATATTGCGCCCCAGCAAAATACCCACAACCCCCTGGGATACTGTAATCACAGTCCACTGCTGCTGCTCCCTATGATTTAAAGTGACCCGGGTCACAACACGCTCCTTGTCCGGCTTCTGGTTTGGTAAAAACCTGCAGGCTGCAGATGTAAAACAGGAGGAGAACCTGTGATCAATTTCTTTTTCTTTTTCCATCGTCGCCGTGCCCCCCCCCCCAAAAGAATACGTCCGCGGAGACTCTCCGCCGCATCTGAGTAATCGCAGCTCATTCCTCACTGCTAGTTACTATCGATTGTTCTCACAGAATTATGTGAAAAGTTGGAGGAGCCGTGTGAGAGTTTCCTGCTTCTTTGTCTTTGTTAAAGCTTCTTCTTCTTCTTCTTCTTCTTCTTCTGTGATCTGCTGAAGATAGCAAACACGGGGTCGGCTCCTTTGGGCCGGAAAAAACAACTGGTAGATGTTGCTACGCTAACATTTGAATGCGGCAGTGGACGGACACTGATTCCCTTCTACCCTATCAGCACTTTAATGGTCCTCATCTTTCCATATTATCGAGCTGCTCCTGCTTTATTTTGCACTCTATATTCTGAGGCCTCTTCATCCTCCGTCGCTCTTCACACCTGAAGTGCACTGTAAGAGGCGCAATCGATAAGAGATCAGAGGAACGTGATGTGTCGGGCGAAGTGAGGACCGGTGACGTCTGTATTTAGCCGCGACGCACACGGACAGATTGACACGTCCTGCAGGCGGCGTGACGCTCCGGCGCTGATGTTCACGGGCCGGCGAGGCGGTGACGGAGGTTCCTGTAGAACCGGAGACGACTTCACACGGAGGAGACGGCTGATAAACAGATCTTCCTGCTGCTGCTGCTGGGGAGCTGAACAAGTTATGGAATGAAATCCAACATTTACGTCATTCATGACGCTCATGTACATGCATCCAGCATTCAGACCGTGTCTGCTACAAATTCAATCCCACGCAGCTGTTCTTTGCATCAGCAGAGACAGTTTTGGGGGGAAATGATCTCATCTGTTCATATTGGATCTCTCCTGTCAACATGTTGTATGTTAGTACTACTTACATACTACGTGCTCTACTTGTCACATAGCTAATGCTACCAGTGGCTAGCTGGGTAACGGGACAAACTGAAGCCGCCTGGCTGCTGCCGGTTGTTACCGGTGAGGACTCTGAGCTGCTTCAGCTCTGTTTGTATAATCGCACAAAAGCGCTGATGCTGTTCGCTGCATTATTAGCCGAACAAACGAAATGAACTTTGACGACGATGAGTGTAACAAACCAACCTCTCATATCAGAAATAATTCAAGTATTAAAAGCATTTATAAAGAAGTGAAGGTTGAACTGGATTCATCTGCAAAATATTGACTCAAATGTAGATATTTAAGACTTCCTGTTTCTAAAGCAGTTAAAACAAATTAGCAGTCTTTAAAATCCTCGTGTTTTTAATCAGTGAATTATTGTATCAGTCACATTTGAGAAGCTACGATTGAGGACGTCATCACAGACATTCAGAGGTGCCGTATGAATGAAGTGAGACACAAAACCTATAAACACAAGGAACAAAGAACAAAGATTATAGATTTAAACACACACACACACACACACACACACACACACTGCCTCACTAAAGACAATCCGCCGTGAATATGACTGAGTACAGATGTCACTGAGTGAGAATCAGATCCGATCACCCTGTAAAAGTTGCAGATGAAAACCAATCACAACAACACCAATTTAGAGAGAAACGCCAACAAAGTTCTCGTTTTTTAAACGTTGGGACCCGTAAAAATGGCACATTTCATCACGGAGCACCCGGTCAGTCACCAGGCCTCCAACAGGAGTCCAACAGGCCCCCCCCCTTCATATTCATACCAACCCATGAACAATTCAAAAACCCCGGGTTCCTTTTACCGACACGGCTCGCCATAACTGAGGCATTAGGCGTTTCACGGCGAGACATAAATCAGCGACTATGTGAGATTCTTGATCTCTTTCCTCGTCTGAGCTCAGGAGACGCTGACCTGATCAAACATCAAACACAAAAAATCTAATGTCAACAGCGTCCCAATCAATCCGCCAGCACCAGGTTGGGTTCGGCATTTAGGCTTTAAGTACACGTTTCTCTTCATCATTGTAGTAGTCGGAATTTCATGAAAGGATAAAACAAATATGTATTTATTATTGTATCTAAAAATGACCTGTTAGCTGACACAAATGCTACCACCGAGTTTTCTTGATCTGTTCCCAAATATCAACAATTTACTTAAAGTAACCTCTAATATTTGACAAGCAGAGAAGCAAGGAGAGCTTTCAACAGGACAAGGTAGCACTTTGACTTGTGTTCTTTATCTTGTTACAGCAACGAAGGAAGAAGAAGAAGCTTCTGGAGCTCTTCAGCTCGACCAAAGCGACCTCTCTCTCTCTCTCTCTCTCTCTCTCTCCCTCTCTCTCTCTCTCTCTCCTCCCCCCCCTCCGCTTTCTGTGCGGCGTCAAAAAGCGGTCGGAGCCATTAACGGTGATTTTCCTTCAACGCGGCCCCAGAAAGGATATCAATACGGCTCCCTGCAATTATCGACGTGGTGCGTGGTGGCCCAGACAGTGACGGAGGAGGTTTGAACCCTCGGCTAAACTGAGCTCTCTCTCTTTCCACCTGTGCTTTTGTGCAGGAAGAGGAGTGGAGGAAAAATGATGGAGGCCCCGCAATCGTTATCTTCCTCCGCCATTACTTACTGCAGGTAATGGTGTCCCCAGACAGAAGCTCTTTAAGAGCCGTGGCTGATTGTGGCATCTAATAGAGTCGGGATGGATGCGGCCGAGTTTAGAGGCTCCGCGTCAAAGTCGCTCCGTGACGGTGTGTTTAATAGCTGAAGGATTTTAGCTTTTGGAGGAATGTCCTCATCTCACCCACATTTGGGTTCAATATATTCCTAAAGAGTCTCCAGCTGTTTAAAAGTCCACATGTGGACGAGTCGGCGGAGACAGGCGAGTCAGGACACAAGGTTTCGTCCACAGCAGGGGCCCATTCATAAAAGCAGATAAACCAGTTATTTCAGTTAGTCTGACTGCAGGTCAGTGGATTTGGTTCCATAAACCAAATTCAACATAGTTTAAGCTGATTTACTGCTCTATATGGCAACCTATGCTGGGAACCGGAGCGGGACAGCCTAATGGTGCGAATTATTCGCACGAGTAGATTACATACAAAGTCTATACACAGACGCGATGAGACTGGCGAGGCGCAAATTTGCGATGGCGCGGCACAATTGATCAAACGCCAAATCGCCCCAAACGCGTGAGTTGAAATTTTTCAACTTCGGCGAAATATTCGCGTTACGCCCCGGCGCGATAGCCTATCAGCGTTGAGTTGCTCCCCCTGTCATCACTGACTTCCTGCCGTTGTTGAATCAGGAAATAAATACTGTAGCCGTCTGTGTTCACTCGGAGCTCTACGATACCTCATATCAATAGAGACCGGACCAAACTACGTGTATAAATGTGTGTGTGTGTAAACCATATGGTACAAACAATGAATAGACGCTGCCGTATTTACGTCTGCATGACGTTATTCTGAGTGTTGGTGGAGCTGCTACAATGTTAGCATAGCCTAGCACCGCTCCATCCGCTCCATTGAGAAGACAAGTACAAATCACGAGTCCCTTTTTGTCGGTTTATTGCCGTTAAATCACAGCCAAATCAGTTTATTTTGTGTTCATACAGCTGTAGTAAACAGCGACCTGTGGCTTGCTAGACACAGTGAATACAGCTCGATAAAATCCATGGAGCTCCTCTGAACAATGTTATGAACCAGACATGACGCGTTTAGTTTCCCGTGATATCTGTGACTTCCACAATACGTACTGCAGAAATAGGTTCTTTTTTCCATGGTTAATGGCGGACAGTTGAACGGCTTTCAGGGCGATAAGCCCCGCCCCCTCTCCGACGCGTCCAGCGCAATTAGCGCGATTCACGCGAATGAACACAAATAGTCCCCGGCGAGACCGGCGGCGCGAATGAAGCGAATACGCGGCGCGAATGATTCGTCGAGTGAACTGTCGAGCTAACCGTCAGGGCTAACTGTTAATGCTAACATGTCAGGCAAACTGCTAATGCTAACTATCGAGCTAACTGTTAATGCTAACTGTTCCACTCAGCACTCCCCCTACAGGCCTGTTGTGTTGACTGGATATGCAGCTTTTTTGTTGTTGTTGTTGAACTAACACAAATGTTTTGTGCCGTTGTAGCTCATTTGGCCTCGTTGGCTAACACATAAACTCTTAAAAAACACAAATGCACGGTGGGCAGCAGCATTTAAATGTCCACGTGTCAGAATTACTGGCAGTTAAATTCTGCATTGTTTTTTGCATGTTAGGACTTTCTCTAGATCACCCTACATGTTGCTGGTCTTTCTTTTGTGTACTGCTGCACATAATATTACACCCTTTCAAAATAAAACACAGTTATACTGGTCCCCAGATTACTAAGCTAGCTCCCGACTAAAGCTAACAAAAGGCTAATCGTCAATAAGAATCCATTCAAGCCGACATCGAGAGCACAGAAACACACAATCCTTCATAATCAACCGATCAAGTCCAGCGGGAGCTCATCTCTACACGCAGCTTGGCCCGATTATTTCAAATCAAAATTAAAATCACACTCTCACACACACACACACACACACACACACACACACAAACAAACTCCGGGATGCAATAGCTGAATGAAGCCTTATTGATTCTCTCTTCCTACGCAGGAACATCACTTCCGAGGCTCGAACTATTATCAGCGGGGAAAGCGAAGAGCGCGGTGCCTGACCGAACGCCCACGATGACGCACTCCAACACGCGTTGAGGGGACGAAGAGGAGGAGGAGGAGGAGGAGGGAGATTTAGGATGCAGGAGAAATTCAGCCGGGAGCTTTAGAAGGGAGGACAAAGAGAGGGAGGTGGATGATGGAGGCGCTGAGTAAGAGCAGGATAGAAAGATGGGGGACAAAGGAGCAGAGAAGGGAGAGACTCAAACACTGTATGGAGGGTCACCGTAAAAAACCCTCAAATGTGCTGTTTTAATGTCTATATTTGTTCACATTGGTACAAGTTGTCTGCATTAAAAGTATGCAGAATTAGATATTAGCAGCTCCTGCTTGAGGTGCAGCCATTAATGTAGAAACAACTATCACTGGAGGACTTTAACACCGGAGGAAACATAAAAACATGAAGATTCTCAGGCAAGTTCTGCAGCGACGATGATTTCTAATTGCATTTATGGACATTTATTGTGAAGGGACAATCCCAGAAGAGGAAGTGATACACACCAATATCACAAAGAGAGTTACATACCTGCAGTTGTAGAGAAACAGGTTTTGTTTTTTTTCTTGTGTAAATGCTCCGACACTGACACAAAGTCACATGAACAGTTCACCTGTAGCTTCACAATCTACACAGCAGCTCATCTTCAGATAGTTTAACCATTAAAAGCATTCAAATGCAGCTCAAAAGGTTATAGGATCAACATGTTCACTTCAAACTTGCTAAAAAATGAAGCAGGGCGTCACATTACCAGCAAAATCACTGAAGGTACACAGAGCAGGAAATGCCCACCTGCTCAGGGAAAAAGACCAGAAGCAAAACAGGAAGTAGAGTCAGAGGAAGTGTATATGAACCCAAGTCTGTAAAAATAAAACAGCACTTCCTCATTAAACACAGAACATTACCTTCATGGGAAAGTGACTAGAGTCCTCAATGGAGATAATATATATATATATATATATAAATATAAACCTCATTTACAGTAAATATGAACAGTATCACCTGTTCCCTTCAAAATAAAAGCCAAAACTGGAATCTCAATCATCAGCACGGTGTTTATCTGGTCATTTTATTCTTATTTAGAAACTTGAAGGCATTTCTTTGGCTCCTGCCTCTCTAACACAAACACGTTGCACAAAATGAAAGTTGACGCCAATCTCTACAACGTAAAGTGGTAATTATTCACCCTGCGGCAGAGCAACACAGTCTCACTGCAGTTTGTGAAATAGTCACGAACTAAATCTATTGTTTCGTGTACATCGACACGAATTGTCCGTTTATTTCGTGTCACTCATCAACTTTTTTTTTCAGGACTGCATTATGTTAAAAACAAAAGTTACATTTAGGCAACAAAACCAACAATTACGTTTAGGCAACAAAACCACTCCCATAAAACCACAACGTGGTGTTGAACCCTGGTCTCCTGGTTAGAAGTCCTGTTTGTTGGACTCATCCACTTCCCCTCCTGCCCACCAATAGTCGTTTTATTGGATATAATAAACTACGTCACTTGCTCTGACTTTTGCTTCGTGGATGCATTTAATTCATGTGTTCACCACGAATAAGGCTCCACGATTTTGTCCTGAGCAATAAAAAACAATAAAAAACATTTGTCCCTGAACACGGACCAATAGAATGCATTTCGTGACTACTTCACGACCTGCCGTGATACTGAGCCGGGCACAGATACAGTTCACAAGTACTCGGACTGAGCACCCGAAAAAGACCAATGTGTGTGTTTTAACACTGGTTGTTTCAGACAAGATGAAGAAACTTTAGCGAGAGTTAAAACAGGCAAACTTGACGTTGGAGGACACTCACAATGAATGTTTAAAGAAGACGACAATACATGACGTCAGAAATGAGTCTGTATCAGAAATGTTCCGTCAGCTGCATCAATCCTCTACAGACTGCAGGAGAAATAAAGAAGGGGAGATAGAAAGGAGGAGACTACTGGGAGAGTAAAAGGGGGAGGAAGAGAGAGAGAGAGAGAGAGAGAGAGAGAGAGAGGGAGAGAGAGAGGGGAGGCCCAGAGTCTGCTGGAGGAGAACGAGAAGGGTGAAGAGAGACTGAAGTACTCACAGAATGAAGATGACGACACCAGGAGTCGATATCAAAAGATTCCCTCTGATGATGGAGGCCAGTTTAATCTCGACGGGGTCCGAGACAGACGGATGGAGGGATGGAGGGATGGAGGTGCAGAGTATCCACAAGGAGCAGAGAGCTGGGAAACAAAAAAGCTCCAGGGGAGAAGACGGACTTTAATAAAGAGAGGTTGGAGCTGTTTGCTCCTGATGGACCGGAGCCTTGGGGCGTCTGGGACCCAGGAAATAAAGTCTCTGCTCAGTCCTCTCCAGAATCGGTCCCTTTGCTGTCTCTCTCTGTTTATATCTGTCTATCAGTCCCTTTTATCTCAGCCTTGATATGGAGAACGTGGAGGCTGCAGGGAAAGAGGAATGAAAAAGGGGGATCAAATTGAGGGATAAATGTCCTCCAGACGGAGTGAATATGTTTGGCCTCGACGGACGCTTAAACAAGAACGTGAAAATTTTACATTTGAGGCTTTTTCCCCTTCTGCTGCTTCAACAGGCCTCTCTCTCTCTCTCTCTCTCTCTCTCTCTCTCTCTCTCTCTCTCTC
>NW_022280221.1:56884-60536 GCF_004355925.1 Anarrhichthys ocellatus | reverse complement strand
CTCTCTCTCTCTCTCTCTCTCTCTCTCTCTCTCTCTCTCTCTCTCTCGCTCTCTCTCTCACAGAAGAGGAATCTGGTTTGTGGGCGATGAAGATGAAGACTGGTCGGGGGGGCAGAGAGGAACTCAATTACAGACGGACTGAGATAACGGTGTGTATCGGTGGCACCTGCTCTGCTTCCTCTACTCTTTTCCTGTCTGCGTTTCCACCTGACTGCCAAGATTAAGGCATATAATCAAATTCCCTTAATTGGCCGGATCGTGGCGACCGGCCAAGAGTCTCTCTCTCTCTCTCTCTGTACTTCCCTCCCTCGCTCGCCCTCACAGTGGAGGGAATGACAATGAGGCCGGCCGGTCAGGACTCAGGACTCCTACAGTCGACTGTACCTGCTGACTCACAGCTAGTTATCTCTGCTGTCGGCTGCTCCCCTGATCTCGCCATATCCACCCCCCACTGGCCCCGCCCACTGCCCCGCCCTCCTAGCGATTACCCAGAATGACTGACAGGATCCCTTTAACTCCCCTTTTTTGTCCTTTTTGCCGCCGTTTGAATCCCTCTCCTCTTTTTTTTCTTCTTCTTTGCCTTTTTATTTGTGTTTGTATCTAATCTGTCCTGCTCTTCCTGTGTCTAATCCCCATCTACATCTGCTAATGCTAATTGGTTTCAGGTGTCTCTGGTGGCAGTGGGATGGAGAGAGAGTGTGCGTGTGTGTGTGTGTGTGTGTGTGTGTGTGTGTGTGTGTGTGTGTGTGTGGGGGGGGGGGGGGGGGGGGGGTGGCGAGGGGAAGATTTCATGCCGCCGTCGCCATTAATTAAAAAGATGATTACTCAGAATACAAAGATTAAAGACGAAAATAGGAAGCGCCGGGGCCGATAATAACCTGGTAGCACTTTATAACTCCTCGCTCAGCTTATCCAGAGTGTGTTTTGTTTCGGTTAAATGAGCTTGTGTGTGTGTGTGTGTGTGTGTGTGTGTGTGTGTGTGTTCGTACATCCAGCAGCTCTCAGCTTGTTAAAAATGGCCGCGTTGGGAGGAAGGAAAGTTTCTGGGAGGTTTCTGCAGGTCGTTGCGGCTACATGGCAGAACGAGCCGCATGTCACCTCCTGTGAGCCGACATTTTGCAAAAGATCTTGAAAAACAGTTTGTTTTATTTGTTCAGTTTCCTCGAGTTACATCCACTGTGTCGAGGCTTCGGCTTTGTTCCACTTATGGTTTTCTTTGTATCCAGACAAAATCCAGGAAAAGGAAGCAATCCTTAGATTTTCAAAGTCAAACAAACTCCCATGCTCCTCTGTGGCTCAACAGCCAAGTCCATTAAAAAACACCCAGAATGCTTTTCTCCTCTTCTTCTTTGTCCTCAATGCAGCAGCTGGGGACCGCTGAGTCTTTGACCGGATGCGGTTGCCATGGCACCGCCGAGGAAGGTGATTGGTTGCTGATTGGCCGAGGGTCGGCGGGGGTGTGATGGGTGGTGGGGATGTTGTCAGTGGGGTCACCCGGCGGGGTCACACCTGTAGCATTCTGGGAAATGGTGCAAGGCACTTTGAGGAGGATCTGACAAGATCTGCAATGACAAGAAAACCGTTTTTGTTGGTTTAGTTTTCAATCTGATAAAAAAAACAAAAATAAACAGTTCTTCTGGTAAATCATGTTTTTGTTATAAATTCTTCAGTTATGTTTTGGTTCTACCTGAAATGTGACAGCAAACATACTGAGGACACTGTGAGGGGAAAGAACCCCGTGCTCCACTGGTCCTCTCACCAGTAGCAGATATCTCTCCTCACACGCTATGAAAACGTGTTTTCAACCTCATCTGTGTCAAAACTAGCGTCCTTATTTGTCATTTATTAAACTCCACATGTCTGCAACACACTTCCTGCATCATTTCTCACTCGTTGAATTAAGCTAAAGGTTGCTCTTCAGTGTTGTTTTTTAGCTCGTGGAAACCTGACGTCTGGGAGATACAAGGTTTCCATCTGACCCGGTTTGCCTCTTCATGCATTCATCATGAGTCGCTCTGGATAACAGCAGCAGCCAAAAGTGCTAAATGTTTGTTTTCACACAAGTGAAGAGATTAAAAAGTGTTGAATTACAACGGCAGACTAAGAACAACAGAGCGAGGAGTGATGCGGATAACATATTGAGTCGAGATAAAGACACAACAACAAAGAGGATTATGGAAATCACAACTTCTTCCACGCCAAGAAAGGGAAATGAAGTCGGCGCAGACATGACTGGGGTCAATAAAAGTATCTCGATGACGAGAGGAAGAACATGGAGGAAAACCATAGAAATAGAATAGGAGGAGAACGGACACTGAACTGTTTCCTGTTGTTATGTGACTGGTTCGAACGTTGTCAAGGTGACGTAAAGTGTTGTCCAGATCACCGGTAAGAGAGCAGACGCAGCTCCGGAGACGGATGGCTGGCTAGTTAGCTACATAGGCTAACATTAGCTTGTCCTCCAGAGCGGCGGGGAGTGAGGCGGCTAAAAACAACGTTTTACTTTTTAAAAATCATACACAAAGTCCAATAAGATCAATGCTGTTCAAATAAAGGTTTTTCACACACTCACACTAAAAAATAAAAAATAGGTAAAGCATCTGCGCACACGATATATATTTATTAAGGCAACTTTGTGGTTTAAACAGGCCACCTCTGGTGTTTTCTAGAAGTGTATACAGTATATATATATATGTGAACTGCAAATATGGCATGAATGACATCAATTAAATCAAATTAATACTCTCAGTGTAGAAAAAACATGAACAAAACTTAAATGTATACAGGAGAATATGAGAGAGTGTTTTGTGTGACGCCCACCAGATACCGGAGCGCCCAATTATAATAACGGAACAATTTGAACAAATGAGCTTTTTCAGAAAACATTCAGTCGTCACGCTGTTTTGAAGCGGTCGTGATTACAGCGATTTAAATCAGAGCACAAACGGCACCAGAATCATGGTTAATACTCAGAGAGGAGCGGTTTCACCAAAAGGAAACCAAATGATTCGGTGTGCTCTCACAAAGTACAGCATCACAGTGCTGTGACTCACACAGAGGAGGAACATACACTGCTCTATTGCTGCAGAGTAACTCCCGGCATCATATCACCTGTAGCGTGTGCTGAGCTGTCTGACAGCGACATGAAATAACCGGAGACGTCAAGCGGAGGGGTTGATTTTCAGGACGCGGCCTGCAGACACACTTCCATTTGAAAATGAAAGAACACTCCTCAACCTTTCCTCATTTCTCGTGACTGGAGTTGGAGGTTGTGGGTCGGGAGCAGCTCTGCAGAGTCTCAGTGAACCACTCGACTGAAAGATGATGACTTCATAGAGACGATGTGTTCATGTTTGTGTTCAGAATCTGCATCCAGAATACAAACGAATACTCTTTAACACGTGACTGGATGTATTAAAACAAGGTCGACTGCTGTAGACGGGACAGATTGGACACAAAGAGATCTTGGTTCCATAACGCGTCTTCTTTCACACTCGTGGATAGAAAACCTTTATTTTACTACTTTGTCTGTTTACGTCTGTAGATTTCTACTAAATTCAACAAGTCACCATTAAATAACGCCTCATTTGCATATTTAAACATAACATTTCAGAAAACTTGTAACACAATAAATACTCGTCTTAATGTGAGT
>NW_022280221.1:55253-56874 GCF_004355925.1 Anarrhichthys ocellatus | reverse complement strand
TTCACCTGTAGAGTCTTCTTAATGTGAGTGATGAAGTGGTGAAGTTTGATGGTGATATCTATGAGTTCATGTGTTCACCTGTAGAGTCTTCTTCATGTGAGTGATGAAGTGGTGAAGTTTCATGGTGATATCTATGAGTTCATGTGTTCACCTGTAGAGTCTCTAAATGTCTGTAATGGAACTAAACGTCTCTTTAAAGGACGTTTCCTCTAAATGAGTTTGTTCTCAGACTCTGATGATAAATCTCCACTTCAGCAGCTCTTACATTCACCAAACTTCACTCGTTCATTCCTCTCTGTGTGCTGAAGGTTCACACAGAGGGGTTAGTTCACTCATCACTCACACACTCATTTATACATTTATTAATAAAAACATGGAGGAAATAGGGTTTTTTATTGCTGATGACAGTATTTTCTGATTCATGGAGAGACACAAAGAGACATAAATTCCCTCAGTAAAATCATTTGACTCAAATATGTCAACAAGATGAAACAATAATTTTGAACCTGGCTTTATCTTATGTTCACAGTTATGTTCTGGAAATGTGCAAATTAACATATTTAATACGATAATGCTCATTAAATAAATGATGAACAACTTGTCATACAAAATAATAATTGTTTTATTGTAAATAATGAACTGGGGTCTTTGCATGTCAATATCTATTAGTTCATATTTTAATTCTATTCAGCGTCTCATCACCAAAAACCAAAGATGTCGGAGTCAATCCGTCAAACAGATATTTAGATTTGTGATTCTGGACCAAACAGACGCTTCCTGCTGAAAGCTTCAATTTAAAAAGAGGTTTTTTTTTCATCTGTTTCTTAAATTCGTCACCGCTGCTGCTGCTGCATTATGTTTATGTGATGCAACACACAGGCTGCCAAACGTAACGAGCAGCTCTCTGCAGTGTTTCAGCCCAAGGTCGTCCATCAACAACATCCGTGGTTCTGATACGCTTCACACTAACACCGCCCTGGTTACGTAACGCCAACAGAACCCGGCGAGGGGAGGGGGTCGATGGCCAAGTGGACGACTTCTAACACTCTGCACATTTAATGACATTGTGGGGACTCACTTTGCTTATGAGGACACAAAATAATGTCCTCACAAGGTGTGTGTGTGTGTCGAGATATTCTGCCAGATATTCGGCCTGGTTAGTTGGTGGCGACCAAGTTGGGCTGTAGGTGTAGAGGGTCAAGTAGAGGGTCAAGCTTCATGCTCCAGATTTACTTTAAGGACATCTTGCGTTATTTTGATCACTCAATGAGCAAATTCGATTCCCATGTGTCAACGTATCCTCAATCAAAAGGATATTTTACGCAAAGTTACTTTTTTGTGCATTTTCCTACGAAAGTCCAGCAACACGTGTCAATTTCCAAGCTGGTCTCTACCTGCTTTCGTAACAATATCGATGGAAAATACTGAGCTGTAATTCGTAGATATCCCACAAAATGTTCTTATGTTATCCACGTAATCTCGAACGAAGACATATAACAACCGCTAAATCACACACTGGGCGGGCGAGAGGTGGATGGGCCCAACAAACAACCACAACATCCAGTTCTGCCAAAGGAGTCAATGCTTCATGTGTTAAAGCTGCATTCTCTCTAGTGTCCAC
>NW_022280221.1:0-35253 GCF_004355925.1 Anarrhichthys ocellatus | reverse complement strand
TCTCTCTCTCTCCCTCTCTGGCTCTCCCTATGTCTCTCCCTGTCTCTCCCCCTCTCTCTCTCCCTCTCTCTCTCTCCCTCTCTCTCTCCTTCCCTCTCTCTCTCCCTCTCTGTCTCTCCCTATGTCTCTCTCTCTCCCTATGTCTCTCTCTCTCCCTATGTCTCTCCCTATGTCTCTCCCTCTCTGTCTCTCCCTATGTCTCTCCCCATGTCTCTCCCTCTGTCTCTCTCTCTCTCCCTCTCTGGCTCTCCCTATGTCTCTCTCTCCCCATGTCTCTCCCTCTGTCTCTCTCTCTTACACTGCATTATCTCTGTCTATCTCCCACTACCTCCTCATCTATCTCTGATATTTTCTTCTCCTCTCTCTCTAAACAGACGGCTCCCTGGGGTATACAGTGTGTAGGATCAGCACACACACACACACACACACACACACACACACACACACTCTAGATTTCCCCATCTTGCACCAATTTCACAGTGTGAATGTATTTACATGTAACCTCTGGTACACAGATACACACAGTATACATGATAATTATCTCACTAAAACACAACTAAATAAATATACAAAAATAATAAATACTGCAATCAAACATGTTTTATTTCATTATAAAATGTCTTTTATATTGATTAGGGACAATTGTCTTCATGGGCTTCATTTGTCCTAAAGCGTGTTTTTCTCATTTTAACATCTCTGATAATAATAGTTTTCACTTTTATCAACTGTTAACTGTCTCACCAGTAGTGCAGCCGCTCGTTGTAATTTCATATTAAAGCATTTTAGGCTTTTTGCATTTCATTTTTTCACGCCACATCGTTACCATGGAAAGAGCCGACCACTTCATGGTTAAAATAAGTGCATAAACTAAGGGTTAAGGTTAGAAGCACTGAAAACACGTACAAAATGTACTTCTAAACAACGACGTCAACACTGTGGGACTCGAGCACAGGTCCGAGATTATAAATGACTGCGTCGCCTGTTCCAGAGGTCGTAGCTTTAATCCTTAGATATCCCACGAAATCACTTCGCACGTAATCTACGAAATCACCAACCAGGAAGTCAACGTTGAGTTATTTCTCACGTAACTCTCGGTGAGTAACGCCACGATATCGTAGTTATTTCAACCCAGACCACCATATTTTCCTAAACTTAAATAAGTCGTTTTGTTGCCTAAACCTAACAAAGTTGTTAATCGCGATTAAAAATGTTAATCGTTGCCCAGCACTAATATATATATTGTTAGATTTGAATTGCCACCTGCCGCCTAAATCTTTGTTTTCCGTTATATTAATAAAGACATTTCCACTATGACCTCCAGACCCCCTGTGGTCTGTGTGACTCTAAATGGACCATCATGCTGTACTGAAGAAGACTTGAAACTAGAGATTGAGACCATAAACTCATGTTTACAATGACGCATTATGTTTTCGTAGGTTTAGCTATGAATGCTGGATGAAAAGTGAGAGAGCCGTACAACAGTAGCTGAGGCAGACAGGACGAGCTGTCGATCATACCCTCGACTCCTTCAGGACGCATGATGAGGAGCACAGTAGTGTCTCTTTGTGTGTCTCTTTGTGTGTGTGTGTGTGTGTGTGTGTGTTTGTCATCTCAGCAGTGGTCTGATGTTGTCATCGTCCCTCGCCTTCGTCCTTTCACCACGCCGTGAGAGAGAGAGAGACAGAGAGAGAGAGAGAGAGAGACAGAGAGAGAGAGAGAGAGACAGAGAGAGAGACAGAGAGAGAGAGAGAGAGACAGAGAGAGAGAGAGAGAGACAGAGAGAGAGAGAGAGAGACAGAGAGAGAGAGACAGAGAGAGAGACAGAGAGACAGAGAGAGAGACAGAGAGAGAGAGAGAGAGACAGAGAGAGAGAGACGGAGAGAGAGAGAGAGCGAGAGAGAAAGAGAGAGAGACGTGAATTGACGCTCCACCCTGACTCCTGCCGCTTGCCGGCAGAATAACGATGAGCCGCTCGGCATGCTGGTCACATCGCCTCCTCTATCAATGAGGGAGTGACAGAGGAGAGGCAGAGAGAGGCAACAAGGTGAATAACAGAGAGAGAGAGGGAGACGAGGGAGGTGGGGAATGAATGAAAGATGAGAGAGAGAGAAACAGGGATGTGAAGAGGAAAGAGGGGAGAGAGACGTAAAGAATGAATGGAGGAGAGAGAGAGAGAGAGACAGAGAGAGAGGGAAGAGTTAAGATGGAGGGGAGAGGAGATGAAGGGCAGTGATGCAGAGGAAGAGGAGGGGGGGCAGCTGTGAGGATGACGAATGAAGATGTATGGAAACTCAAACACACTCACACACACACACACACACACGAACGTGGATTAAAGTGAACATATTCATTGTATTTTGATAGTTTAAGTGGTTAAACTGGATCTAAAGTGATATTAGTTATCATCCATCTTCACCAATGTTATATTAACATATAATAACCATACATTTCATTATATAATATTTATGTTACAATGCTTAGGTTTAGATTCGTTCCACTCAGTTGGAGGTTTTTAGCGGTTTACTTGAACAGAAGCGAACGTTATTTTGAACTAAATCTTTTATACTATTTACAGACATGAAGGCATAACTCAGTGGGAGCAGCTCATAGTGTCATTCATTCATAACCTAATTACAAATAATTAGCTCATAGTATTGAAGAAGTCCTGTTATTGAGTTCATTCTGGGTCTTTTTATTCACGACAACATGTGGAAGAACATTTTAGAACTCAGTAGGTAATTACTCCCATGATGCTTTGCCTCGCGCTAACCCGTCTGCTCTCCGGCTGGCTAGCTGAAGCTGCTGCTGAGTTTGCACATTGTCCCAAAATAAAAAGTTGGTTTCTCTTCAAAGAAACAGGAAACATGACACGAAGTCGGCCAGAAGCCTCGACACAGAAGAAGTGGCAGCCGGCCAGTAAAGAGTGAAGCTGTCTGTGTCATTGCTTTACATTCATGTCATCAATATACTTATGTCGATTGGATGGCAATCTGCATGAGAAATAAAGAAAAACAACAAGATGAATGTGTTATAATAATCATCTGCTTAGTGATTCACTTGACACAAAGTGTGTCCACATAGGATGGATGATGCATCGCGTCCTCACACATCGTCCTCTGCTGCAGCAACACTCTACTACGGCTTCCAGCAGGACCAGTCTCCGGCTCCATCCTCACCGCTACGTTCTCTAGTGTTGAAGCATTTAGCATCCACACCACTCAGCGTTTTAGAGGAAGTATCAAGAACTTTGTATTATTGTATCGTACAACAATACTTACTTCCTGCCAATGCTCATGTGATGTTGGTTTTCGGGCGTGTCAGTATGAATGAAAGTCATTTCTAAAACGGTGCTGAAAGGCTCGTGTTCTGCAACCTCTGTGTTTATTTGACCCAAACAGAAGATGTAGCATGCATGTTGTAAGCTAACATACATGCTACATGGTAGTTACATATGAACTCACCGTGACCATGTACAGTGCCTATAATAAGTATTCACCCCCCTTGGATGTTTCATCCTTTTGTTGCTTTTATACATGAAATCATGGTCAACATAATTTGGCTTTTTTACAAGAATTTGCAAAAAAAAACTTTAATATCAAAATGAAAACAGATTTTTCCAAAATAATGTAAATTAATTAAAAATATATAAGGTAAAGTAAAGATTGCATAAATATTCAGCCCCTTCAGGTCAGTATTTAGTGAATGCACCTTTGGCTGCAATCACAGCACTGAGTGTGTGTGTGTGTGTGTGTGTGTGTGTGTGTGTGTGTGTGTGTGTGTGTGTGTGTGGATGTGTCTCAATCAGGCTGGCACATCTGGACACTGAGATTTTTCTCTATTCTTCTTCAAAACAGCTCCAGCTCTGTCAGGTTGCTCAGGGATCGGGCGTGAACAGCTCTTCTGAAGTCCAGCCACAGATTCTGGATTGGATTGAGGTCTGGGCTTTGAGTTCCACTCCAGAAGATTCACCCTGTGGTCTTCTTTCTACAGTGTCTTTCTCTTTGCCCCTCTCCCATACAGCTTTGACTGGTGAAGAACGCGGGCAACAGTTGCTGTATGTACAGTCTCTCCCATCTGAGCCACTGAAGCTTTGAACTCCTTCAGAGTGGTCCTAGGTGTCTTGGTGGCCTCCCTCATCAGTCCTCTTCTTGCCCGGTCACTCAGTTTGTGAGGACGGCCAGCTCTAGGAGATTTAAACTAGTCCCATCCTCCTTCCATGTCTTAATGATGGACTGAACTGAACTCTGTGGGAGGTCCAGTGAGGTGGAAATCTTTGTGTAGCATCTCCTGACTTGTACTTCTCAATGATCTTTTCTCTGAGTTGCTTGGAGTGTTATTTTGTCTTCATGTTGTAGTTGTAGCAGGAACACTGATGAACCAGAGACTGGACCTCCCAGACACAGGTCTGTTTATACTACAATCACTGACACACATCAACTGCACTCAGGTCATCTCCATTTCACTACGTGTGACACTGCTGGCATCAACTAGCTGGACTTCTGTTGAATTAGGTCAGTTACTTTAAAAGGGGTGAATATTTATGTAAACACTTATTTTACACTATATATTTTTAATTAATTGACATTAGTTTGTAAAAATCTGTTTTCACTTTGACATGAAAGAAGCTTTTTTTTGTAAATTCTTGACAAAAAAGCCAAATTATACTGACCATGATTTCATGTATAAAAGCAACAAAAGGGGAAAACATCCAACAGGGTGAATACTTATTACAGGCATTGTATCTGTTATTTAAATCCTTTCAAGCACAATATGAGGAAAAGTCAAGGACCTGAACACATCAGTTACAAAAGCAGGAGCACACCAAAGGGATTCACACACAAGTAGACTTGTTTAACTTTCTATCACACGCTCTGAGCAGCTCTTTACATAATTAAAACATCTTTTCTTTATAAATAGAAATTGTGTTTTTAATGCAAATTGCCACTATCGATGACAATGACAACGTAAAAGGATAATATTAAGAATTTTTGATAGGTTGGGGCACTTACACTCACACAGACTCATTTGCCTCCTCCGTTCTGGACTACATCAGCACCAACATCAATAGTGTCACCTTCCTCAAACAGAGTACAAGGTTCCCAAATCAGACCCGTGGATGAACAGAGAGGCTACTGCTGAAGGCACACCACACCGCCTTCAGATCAGGTGATGCGCAAGCCTACAGCTCATCCAGAGCCGACCTGAAGAGGGGCATCAAGAGGGCCAAGCACAGCCACAAGCTAAGGACTGAGGAGTACTTTAACAACAACTCTGACCCCCGACGCATGTGGCAAGGCATCCAGGCCATTACGGATTACAAAACCTCCAACACCCCAAACTGATCACCAAACTAGGTGACCTTGGCATCAACACCTCCCTCTGCAGCTGGATACTTGACTTCCTAACCAACAGAGTCCAGTATGTTAGGTTAGGCAATCACACCTCCTCTCCCCTCACCCTGAACACTGGCGTTCCACAGGGCTGTGTGTCCTCTCCTCTACTCCCTGTTCACCTATGACTGCACGCCTCTACATGGTTCCAATACCATTACCAAGTTTGCAGACGACACAACGGTGGTGGGCCTCATCAACAACAACGATGAGTCGGCCTTCAGGGAAGAGGTCCGGCACCTGGCGGCGTGGTGCGCCAACAACAACCTGGCCCTCAACACCAAAAAGACCAAGGAGCTTCTTGTGGACTTCAGAAAGACCAAACGCTGCACACACCCCCCATCCATATCAATGGAACGGAGGTTGAGTGTGTCACCAGCTTTAGGTTTCTGGGTGTCCACATCTCAGAGGACCTCTCTTGGACCCTCAACACCTCAACCCTGGTCAAGAAGGCACACCAGCGTCTCTTCTTCCTGAGGAGACTGAAGAAAATCCACATGTCTCCTCTGATCCTGGTGAACTTCTACCGCTGCACCATTGAGAGCATCCTTACAAGCAGCTCTGTCTCAGACCGGAAAGCACTGCAGCATCACCGGTACTTCACTCCCTGTGATCGAGACCGTCCACCTCAAGCTCGGCATGCGGAGGGCACGCAGCATCGTCAGCGACTCCTCACACTCCGGCCAGAGAGTGTTTGCCCTCCTCCCCTCGGGGAGGAGCTATACGAGTCTCCGTTCCAGGACCAGCAGGAACAGCTCCTTCCCCTCATCTGTCACCTTACTCAACTCTGCAATACGGTGATAGCCCCCATCCCCGGTTACCACCAAAGGTAACAGCCTTACATTCATTTTCCTTCACTAATAAACTCAAAGTTTAAAATCTACCTCTCCACATACATTAACTTGTTACCGTGTCAGCTGTGCGGATTAAAGGACGGCTGCATCCTCACATGTGTATCTCTTTAATTAAATTGAGTGTAATATATATTAAGCGTGAGCATTTCTTTTCCTTTCAGCCTTGTTGTCACCCATATGAAATACAGCAGCCCTCTGCGGTCTAAAAGCTGCGACATAACATGAAATATGGCTTCAATATGTCCCAGCAGTTTTATTTGGCCCTTGTAAAACATAAATCACACGCTGATAAAGTGCACCAGGGACACACACACAGCGGCACCCTCGATAACCGCATCGGTTAAAAAGCTGCAGTGTAAATGCTAATGTGATGTCATGAAGGAACAATTACATTTCGCCTGTAAAACTCAATTGAAGACGAGGTAAAAGAGCGCGCTGACGCGGGTCATTGGGCAGCCCTCGGCACCGTCACCGCGACATGCAGGCTTTTGGCCCAAACTGAGCCGATTACTGGTGTTACTGGTGAGGAGGGAATCCATCGGGCAGCACACAGCGGCTCCGTCATCAATAAGTCACGCTATGAGGGGAGGATGTAAAAGAGGAGGATCAGGACGATCCAAAACCAGATTTTCTTTTTTACCCTTGTGGTGTCCTCAGCTCTGTGTCCAATGAATGGCTTGTTTTATTGCTGGTGGTGGTTATCACTTTGTAATTACAGAGCTGCTGATTTACTGTTTCATCAAGCTGGGGGAGTTGCCAGAGACAATGATAAAGGTTCGTAGCAGCAGAGGTTAAAATATCCGGCTCGAGCTCCCACAAAAAGCCTGGATCATACATTTCCCATAATGCAACTCATTGGTCTCTTGTATTATTGCCTCTCTGTGGGGGAATCACAGTCTTTTCTTCTTTTGCAAATTTGTAGACTCCATGTCCTCTCTCTGACATCGCTGCTCCAGAGCCACAGAAGACAAACAGCAGTCGGACTACTTCTACCGTCCTGCGGTGTTAATTTGCACTTTATAAAGTTTTGATATGTTTCAAGTGAGAAAATGTGCTGAGCTTATGTAAACAACGCCTGTTTGGAAATTTGATGTTTTCAGACAAGCGACGGAGGTGAAAAGTTTGCTGATGAAATCAACTTAATTGTTCAATAAATCAAGAGAGAAGTAGAGTCATTTTCTCATAGACTTCTATACAACCAGAGGAGTCGCCCCCTGGTGGACACTAGAGAGAATGCAGCTTTAACACATGAAGCATCAGCTTTATTCGGCAGAACCGGAGGTTGCCTGTGTAGTATGTTAGTAAGCAATTTCTAACAGCCTGTTTGCTTCATCTCGCTTTCTTTGGAGTAATGATGCGAGTGAGGCGGCTAGCTTCTGTTTCAATACTAACACACAAATGAATGAACTGAAACTGCTACAAGGAAACTTTCAGTGAAAGTAAAATTTGCACCCTGAGAATCAAACTTTGTCTTTTGCTCAGTTCACTTTGTTCACAGAGAAACAAACGGGGGAATGAAAGAAGACTGAGGCCACAACAACAATAAATCACAAACAAAAGAGAAAACAGCAAAAGACAGACTGTTAACAAGCCTTCTGGGACCGACTGTCCGAGGTTGTTGTCCAGTGTTGACGGCTGTCTGACGGCTCCAACGCTGACAGAAGTGATGCTGCTCTCAGGTCATTAAATGTCATTTAGAGAGCTACGTGGTTAGCATTAGCAACCAAACCTGAACGAAACGTCCCGGCTAAGAGCACCGAACAAGACGACAACACAAGACGATGTTGTGCTTTCAATGCTTCATACAAACACGGTGTGAAGCTCAGCTCTCTGCATGAAATATTAACCAGATTTTATAAAACAGCAATGTGTTTGAATTCTGTCCAACATTCTGCAGGATTTGTAATAAAAAACGCTGTCATCCAAACTGTTGACTCAGCGTCTTTTTTAATAGGCGTGGGCATTACTTTTTATAGCGGGAGACACCCTGCCAGGCCAAACGCTGCCATTCTGATCTCATTTCAAACACTTGGAATCAGAAGTGACTTCAGGTTTTCTCCACTGCTGTCATGTTGCTGCCGCAGAGGAAGCTGACAGCCGGGGAGTCACAGATCCAGGAGCTCATCAGGAGGTCAGGAGTAGTAAAGGCACGATTATTAAGTGGCCGCTGGTGGTGTTTTAAGAATTAACAGTTTGACAGCATCTGTTTTCCTTTTTGGTTATTTTTTCTGAGGCGACAAAGGGGGCAAGGGGGAGGTGGGACATTTATGCCCCACATTTCTGTGTCTTCATGCTAGAATCTTTGCCACACTCTAAGATCTTTATTCCAGGCTGGTCTATTCCAGCATTTGTCGCACTTCCTACAAAAAAGAATGTTCCGTAATTCATAGATATGCCACAAAAGAGGCGGGAATGGGAGGAGGTGTTTGGGTCCAACAAACTGTCATTCAGGAGACGTCAGCGTTGATGTTGTTGTCACGTAACTTATGTACTTCAGTAACTACACCTCCGCCGTTATTTTAACGCAAACCACCATCTTTTCCTAAACCTAAGTATTATTTTTACAAATGTTTTTAGTATCATGCTATTTGCAGAATAAGATAAGTGGTCATTCTTTCTGACACCAAATTCATTCCCCTTTTGAATATAAATGTGATTTTAAAGAAACTGGGAGACGACAGTGATTCATTTTATTCACTTCCTCGCATTTCTTTTTACATTTTGGTCTGTTTTGCTTCCACGTCTTCCTTTAGACAAGAAAATACATGTTTAGCTGTTTAACTTACTACTTTGTCTAATGGTGTCTGAATAATTCTCCTAAGTTCACAACAACAAGGAGATCGAAACACTGGGGAGGTTTCATGGTGATATCTGTGTTCTGGTCCTACTCACCTGCAGCGTCTCCTCACATGACCGATGGATGGTTTGAACTGGGCCCTCGGTGAATCCTTCTCAAAAGACTGAGAATGGTTTAAACTTTGTATCTGCACACCATCTCATCGATGTAATCAGTTAGAGTGACGCCTGAGATTATTAAAGTCATTATGCATTCTGTTCATCGGATAATTTGAAGTGGATTTAATTAAAGCAAGATTCAACTTTACTCATTTAGCGCGTGAACTCCAGGAAGCCTCTGGAGGACCCCTGAACCGGCCTCAGGAGCCGCTGATGTAATCAGCCTGTCAGATGATGAATCATCACATTAATCAAAGAGTGACTCAGTCAAATGGGGTCAGCCAGCGAGTGTCTGATCCAATGACGTCCCCGTTGTTTGATTTTTACGACGTTACATAAACCAGACTCGGCCCTGAGACGTGTCGCGCTGCAACCTGTGAAGTAATCCCAGTCGCGTACTTCCTCTCCTCCGACATGCTGCTGGGTGATGATTGTATTTGGTCTCGGTGGGGGAACCCCTGGGTCTGGATGAGGACGGCATCACTGTGAGAAACAAATCAACCGGCATTGAAGGAAGAGGACGAGAGGGATGTAAACTCGATTAATCGGTGCCGGCCGTCGTCCCAGGAAGCCGGCCCAGTCCTGTCCGCTCCCATCCGAGCTGTGTCACAGATGGTCCAGTGGCATCTGTGGAAAAACATCTACTAGAGTGCACGCTGTTGCTAGGCAGAGTTCTGGGTTAGTGTTCCGGATTTGGAACACTAACCCAGCTAACAGTTTCAGTCTTTATTTTCTATTTACTGCCAAATGTGTGTATGGAGTTGCTTTAAACAGACAAGTGTCGCCTGCGCCAGGTTGCTTTCATCCAGCATTTGTAGCAATACTTCCAAATAATAATGTCTCGTGCTTTTTTTTCTTATGTTATCCACGTAATCTTGAACGAGAACGTATAAAGAACACTTCATCCCAAACAGGGCGGGAGTGGAGGTGGAACTGGTCCAACAAACAGCGATCTTTCACGCAGGAGACCGATGTTTGTTCCACATGTGAAAAAAGGGAAGTCAATATAGATTTGTCTCGTAACTTCCATAGTTCTGTAGTTATTTTAACCCAAACGACGATCTTTTCCTAAACACAACTAAGTAGTTTTGTTGCCTAAACTGAGTTTCCTGTGAAGACGATCTTGAAAAGACAGAATGCGTGTAAAGTGACACGTGATGCTGGACTTTTGGAGGAAAAAGGAGGAACTTTTTGTAGGATATCGTACAAAGTGATCCGTTGCCTCGGCACTAACATGCAGAAGAATTCATAAGAGCAAGACACAGACTTTAGTTGTTCCGCTCTTTTAACTGTTTGTGTCACTTTGTTTTGATCTTTTTGGAAATATTTTTGTCTGTGGTTGTTTTTGTAGTCGCTTTCCGTCTCTTAGAAGTTGCTTTGTGTCTCTTCGTAGTCGTTTACATCTCTTTGTTGTCTGTTTGTGTCTCTTTGCTAGCTAGCTAACTAGCAAGCTAGCTCATTGATCTGACACGTCTGAATGAAACAAGACAATGAACGCCCCTGACAATGTTAGGGTGGACTTATAAATGTTAGACGCCATTGATCTGCTGGTCCAGTCGGCCAACAGCTCCATCATGCTGTGTTCACACCAAACAGAACATTTGTTGCCACAGGAGAATTTTACCAATCAGCTCCTTCACTACAGCTGTATGAACCCAACATTTAAAAAAGGTTTCCTGTGATTTAATTGCGAGAAATTAATAAAAAATAATACCGAAATAATGGCATAATGATGCTGAATTGTAAAAAGTCTGAATTCATGTTTTTTTCAGGTCTGGCCCCAAGACGACAAGCAAACATTGTTTTGAAATGCTTGCTTTCTGAATGGAGTTTGGTTAGCTATGCTAACATTGTAGCTGCTTGTCATTACGTTACGCTATCGTTTACACCAGAGACAGTTGGACAGTTGTCTCTGCGTTTGGACACACCGTTAGTGACAAACACAAACTACAGCTGAGGCTGATGAATGTCATTAGTCCTCATAAACCAAAGTATCGCACGCATAAAACATTTGATGGCGCTCCATAAAATAGCAAATAAAGCCGTACATACATAAGCCGTGGGTGTTAGTGATGCATTGAATCGAAGCCAAATGATGTTAAAAGCATTCACCCACAGAGTGAATAGATTTACCTCCTGCAGAACATAATCATGCAGCCGAAGACCACGTCAACCTGTAACAGCACAACACACAGCTCAGCTCGGATTTAAGACTCATTATGTTTATTAGGGCCGACATATTCGCACAACAAAAGCTAGTTATATTCACGCGCATGTACAGTATGTGCACTAAAACACATACACACACGTCTCCACAGATTACATCCAAATACCGCTTTCCAGTGTTCCAGTCAGTCTCATGCTGAACGTGCAGAAAAGACGACCACATCGAGCTCAGCGGTGCGTGTTTCCTTCTGTTTGTTCTCCCCCACCTGGATCATGATTCTCATTAATGCAGGACATGAATATGTAAAACATGTGTGTGTGTGTGTGTGTGTGTGTGTGATCCTGTTTTATGTGCACAAATAAAAAGGTAGTAGGAATATTTAATGTGCGTTTCAACTTCCTGCCACACTTCAAGAGAAAACCAGGTTTCCTCGTCAAATGCTTCATTTTTACATCTACACTAGATTTATCAGGTGTCTGGTGTTACTTTGCAGATTTGCATTTTTCATTTAGAGCTTAATAATAAAATGTCAATCTTTTATCTCTAAAATGACAACGTTGCAGGAGTTATGAAAAGCAGAACCACCTTTTGATTTCCTTGATTTTGATCTGAAGGGTTTAGAGGTTTTACAGCTTTTAATCCTTCAGCTCATCTGAAAACAAGGAAATCCTCAGAACCGGAGATACGATTGTTTACCCGACGGTGACGATATGACACAAAGCTACAGGAAGTTATTACTGGAATAACTTTCTGAGTAAGAACATGTGGTATCTCTGAACAACATGAAACATTTGGGAGGCAGTTTGGATATACAGTATGTATGTTATTTAAATTTTTCTATGTGCAATATAACTTTTTAGTACTTTTCAGTATTATTGACATTATCACTCTCAATATTACTTTTAGCTTCTATAAGGCACTGGTGTTAGTATTTCTTCTTCCTCACTATATTTTTTATCTTGTATTCAATCTTTTAGTTTTTCTATTTTAGTTGATTTAGCTTTATTTTTTTTACCTCTTATTATTATTATATTCTATTTTGCACTGGTGTCGGTATTATTTATTTTACACTTAGTAATTATTAATCCTTTGTTCATATATTTAGATTTGTAGTCTATTGTTGTTGTTTTTTAGACTAATTAAAGTCTAGTAGGGTTAGAAGTGTCTTAAAGCAGCATTCTCTCTAGTGTCCACCAGGGGGCGACTCCTCTGGTTGTATAGAAGTCTATGAGAAAATGACTCTACTTCTCTCTTGATTTATTACCTCAGTAAACATTGTAAACATGAGTTTATGGTCTCAATCTCTAGTTTCAAGTCTTCTTCAATACAGCATGATGTTCATTTAGTACATTATGGTCCATTTAGAGTCACACAGACCATAAAGCAGGGGATGCTTTAGGGCGGGGCCAGTTATTTACATTTTGAAATGTCTCTCACCTCTAAATATCACATGTGATCTAATTATATTTTAAAAAGGCGGATACAGTAATATGCGCACTATAAAGTTCATATTGTTCGTCTCATAAGTTTGACAGGATTTATTTAATAATGAGTCATTAAGATACATGGCTGAAGATAATTTAATTTATATAAGTCGATTTGAGTCTCTTAGCACACACACACACACACACACACAGTGCGGTCTGCTGGATGAATGGGACGACAGAGTTAATGTCTCAGCTGTATGTGGCCATAAAATTGGATGAATCTTTACGGCAGTGTCATCCCATCACATAATAGTCCTTCAAGCTCCATTTTTCTCTTCTGAGCTGAACCGCAGCTCTTTCAATTTAGGAGATTTGCTCGTTTCAATTCCCTCTCTGAGACGACAGGATGGTGAAAGAGAGCCAGCTCGACCCCCACCGACACCTGAATGTGCTTTTAATATTTGTGTTTATTATCACAGCAGCTGAGATCAAAGAAGTCTATAAATTGAGGTTAAAATAAACCTAATTCAAAACATATTAGAATAAATAGATATTCAATCACTTCAGCATGGATGAACTGAACTCTTTAATCCTAATTCAAAGCACAAGTTGGCGTATATCTGGCGTCAGATTTTTTTAAATTAAAGTTAAAATCACTGAATGTGTTGAACTGTGTCGATGCTCGCCAGCAAATTATTTTTGGAACTGTACATTTTTGAAAACCACGGACACAATGAACGTCAACGTTTCTGCATTCAGGAGTGCGAGTGACAAAGTATATTGTGCGATATTTACAGTTACGTGGGATATTTAATAGGACAGACAGAGGGACGGGAGGACACGAGACTCTCACCCAGGAGACAGCTGTTCATGTCCCGTGTGAAACCAAAAGTAAACGGCAACTTTACACTTGTTGTTACGTTACGCAGGCTGGTCTCATCTAGTCTTTGTAGGTATGAAAAAATAATGCGACGCAATTCGTAAATATACCACGATATTATATCCACGTAATCTTGAACGAGGACACAAGAAGATAAGGAAGAGGAGGTGGATGAGTCAGACAACCAGTGATTTTTCAATATTGATGTTTTTGTCACAGCTCACGCCAGCTTAATAGCTTATTTTAACCCAAACCACGGAAGTAAACATTAAAACCTCAGAGTTTATTTAGAATAGAGTGTTTGCATGTAAAAAGTGAAGACACGCCATCCTTGTCACGTCCAACACGGACGCTACAGGGGAACCTAGAGCGCCATACTTGGAAACTTAAGGCCTCTGACGTAGACGTTAGCTTCTGTAGGAGAAATTACTAAAATATTAGCCACGTCCAGTCCAGCAGACAGCAACTCGACAAAAGAAACGACCAGTCAACGGCAAAAATGGCTGGTGATCTGAAGGCTGTTGCCACTTTTTAAAAGCACTATTTTCATTACTGTAACTCTCTCAGAAGCATTGTAGAGGCAACAGTATATATAATTGTTATTAGATTGTACATTCAGCATTTATTTATATGTTTTAATTTAAATGAGGCTTGTTCTCTGCGCTCTCAGAGACACATTAAGGAAACAGACCAGCTGAGCTGTTGTGTTTGCTTTCCTGATTCAGTTGTTGAGTAAATGTAAGAAAGTTCTCCAGCTGGAATCAACAGCATCGTCAGCAGAAGCCCGCAGTGCCTTTAAGCTGCACACAGGTAAATCCCCACCAGCTGTCACCCAACAGGACCCTGATTTTAACACGCGTGTATACATTCTTCTAGTGTAACGGATTGTTTTCCATAAATGAAAAAAGCTGCATTAGACCACGATCAGACAGAGAACGATTTAGCTGCAATAAGAGTCAAGCGTTTTGCTGATCAGGCAAATCAGTGCAGGATCTGGTTCGTGCAAAAGGTTTATTTTGGGGGAGATTTTGAATGAGGCCTGTAGAATATTGATGGAATATCACCATTTTAAGCTTTGATTTGGTTGCTTTTCCTGATGTTCGTCACACATGATGTGTTCATGGACCGTCGGAAAGTTGAGAATCCACCAATGAAGTCTGTTTTCACAGCTTTATTATTGTTATTCATTATTAATTCTTCAGGTAAATCATGAATGGAACCATAAACAGATGTACGTTAATCAGCCAAAGGAAAACGTCTCCAGCCTGCTGCTCACCTCGTTCAGGCGAGATCATTCCCACCACAGGAAGTCTTCATTCTTTTGATATTTTTGAACAGCCCCTGATTTTTGACAAAGGCCCAGCACTTGCCGAGATAAATAGGATAATTGCCATTAACAGCTTGACGGCGCGCACCAGCTGGTCTGAAGAAGCACCAAACAACCACCGTCTCACCCTACATCTCAACAAACTGTTGAGAGGACGGCGGCCAGGCGGCGTTTGACCAGGAGCACACACACACACACACACACACACACACACACACACACACACTCTAATGATTGCATGTTGTCGTTCAGAATAGCTTTCAGTTTCTCACGTCAGCTGAATCTCAAGTAGAATCTCTCAGCTCGTTATTGATTTGAAGTCAAATTTGGATGTAAATTTGACACGTGAAACGTTCAAGTGCTTTTAGATTATAGGGAAGAGAAGCCGCTCAGTAAGCACTGACTTGATGTGTACTTCCTGCTAAGTTGTCTTGGGAACATGGAATTGTTGTGAACAATGAATTTGATCTCAGAGTTCAGTGTTAGTGCTTTGATGTTTTATACTCTTGATCAACACCAAAGCTTCTGAGTGAATGCAAAGAGACTCCGAGAACTTGAATCAGCAACCTTTTTGATAAGAAGAGACATTTTTAAATGTTCTTATGAACAATAAGATTTAACACTAAGTTTCAATATGTGGAATGCCAAAAGAATAACTATAAAACAAATGACAGGAAACACAATGTAAGATATAATTAAACTCATGTGACTCCTGAAATACAAAGTAAATATGATGATTTATTTTCATGTAATGTGGTCACGTCCATCGATCACAATGTTCTGGTCTTCTGCTCTCATAGACATTGAGAACGTTCTTGGCGTTAAAACAGTGTTTGGATCCAAAACTGTAAACCGCCCACCTTTAAATGCTGCATGTTTGGTTAGATGTACATCCACCTACGTTACTAATGTGGTTAGGGCGGGGCTACACAGTGATTGACAGGTCTCTACCAGAGACGTATACGGCGTCTCTACGTCACTCCTCAGTCCAGATATGGTCACTTCCTGTTCACTGGTTGCAAAAGATCCAAGATAGCGACGGTCAAAAACGTCAAGTTAGGTTTAGGAAAAGATCGTTGTTTGGATTCAAACAATACGCACGTGCTGTTGCTGAAGTATGCCCTGCTGACGCCCACTGCTGCATCATTATTATTAATACTCACATTACTATTTCTATTACCGATACCATAAACGCACATCACTGACTTTGCTTCTTCACCGGAGTCTTCATGCTTTCTCTCCTCGCAGGTTTCCGTGGATTGCGGTTACATCTGGACCGTGGTCCTGCTGACGCCCACTGCTACATCATTATTATTAATAGTCACATTGCTTACTATTGCCAATACTGTTACTGCTTTTGTTATCATTGTGACTCTACTATATCCACTGCTGCTGTTATTAGTAGTAGTTGTAATGTTTCCATCATTATTCTGCTCACTACTCTCATTATATGAATCATTTCTGTCATATGCATTGAATGAGTTGTAACTCTGTTATGTTGTTCATTCTGTACACATGACATCTATCACACTTCATCCTGATAGAGGATCCTCCTCTGTTGCTCTCCCTCAGGTCTCTTCCTCTTTTCTCCCCGTTAAAGGGTTTTTGGGGGAGTTCTTCCTGTCCCGATGTGAGGGTCAAAGGTCAGAGGATGTCACATGTGTACAGATTGTAAAGCCCTCTGAGGAGGATTTGTGATTTTGGGCTGTACAAAATAAATTGCGGTCGTTATACTTACACATTAATGATTAAGTGGATAACAGTTGGTTCAATCTTTGCACTATTGTTTAGTTCATTTATAATATTGTGCATTTTTATCTTCAATATTTTAACTCTGTTATATTTAGTGCTTCACCTGTATCTATAAATGCTGCTGTAGCGAAATAATGTCCCCTTGTGGGATTAATAAAGTATGTATCTGTCAAACTAAATGATTTCATGGAATATCTACGAACAAGCGTGCATTATTTTTCGTAGGTGTTGCTACGAATGCTGGAGGAAACAAGCCTGAACCGACTCCTTCTGTGTTTAACTCCTGAATGAAGCGATCTACTCCAGGCAACTTTATTAATTAATATCATTATTGATTCTGTACATATTCTACATTTTGTGGGTCACCGAAATAGATACATTCACAGTAAATGCTACTGAAATATTTAAAATACTTTACATTTGAAGGCAAATTCATCGGAGTGTTAACAACAATCATCAATGCAAACAGTGAGTTAAACACACATCGGGCAGAGAAACGAGCACACTTTTAAATGTCAATATGTTTAATAAAGAGACGTGATATGGAGACATGCTGTCATGTTAACCTTTCACTGGTACATTCATGTAAATACATTCACAACAACGGTTATGATGCTGCAGTAACAAGAACATCGCTGCAGGGAGATAATTATCTCTCCTGGTAAACATTCATTAGGACCAAATGAGAAACAGAAATAAGAGAAAAGTCAGCGTTGAAGGAGGACGGAAGAACAAATCAGTGAGTAAGCGAGTAATGAAGTGAGGTGAGGAAGATGAACAAACCTTCACCTTCCTCCAGAAGTCCCCGTGTTTTATTGTTTTACAACACACAAGATTTAATGTGGCTTTTTATGCTCTGCAGAAAACAAGAACCTTCAGTGTCGAACGTAAAACAGAACGGAGTTCTGACATAAAATATATACACGTTTGAATTAGTGTTCACTCAGTCATTACAGTAAAAATATTTTAGAAAATCTATGAAAAAGATTTACAATATATCTGTTTTAAAGTGAGAGAGCGGAACTGCCAAATATTATCCAGGGGATGTGCAAAAGTGTGGAAGTATTAATAAGCTATATGTTCAATGTGCAGAGATAAAAAGTCTGAAATATGTGCGTTAATGTAATTAACCTTTACACCCACCAGGGGGCGTTTTCAGGTTTTTCTCCATGCGATTCATTTCCATGTTAATTAATGTTTTTCACACTGTTGTTTTTAACGTGAGGCTTTCGCACCGTGAATAAAGGCGTCAACCACGTTGTGTGGAACGGGATGAGTCGAGGCTGAATTCATAAAACAACGCGGAGGCTTCGTGGTCTGAATCAAGACGACAAACTGTATTAGTCGTGGCAGAGCAGACCAGATTTGCTCCTGTCACAATAAAAGCCCTATCCGTGACAAAATACATTTACCTCACAACGTAATTCACAATACAGTGTTGTTGTATGGGAAGGTCATTTTAAGGGATGACTTGTATGGCAGTTTATTTTCATACTAACTATTTAAACTTTTAGGTAATAGGAAATAAAAAAAACTAAATAAAGAGAAGATCTGAAAGGAAACAAAGTGGAGCGATCCTTCTCTTTCATCGTCGCTTTGTGTAACACAAACAGACTCAACCAGACGTCTCGTCACTGGTCCTGAGCCAGCTGTGATCAAATAACTGGAAGTTAGAAGATCTCATCAATCCTCAGCTAATGGGCTGTGGAGGGTGCTTTAGAGACTCTTATCGCACCGGAGATGGAACTTGAGGGTTTCTGGGTTCATGCCCAGCCAGCCGAGGCTATTTGGCACCGTTTGCATCACCAGGAAGCCCCCCCACCCTCCCCTTCTAATGAAGGATCGTTTTTCACCACAACAGGCCTCAGAAATAGCTGTAAAAGTAGCCAGGACTGGCAGTGACTGATTCCCCTGTACCTGGATTTACCCAAAGATCTCCGTCTGATTCATGAAACTTTTAGCTTTCGGAGAGCTGCATGGCCTGAAGCCCAGGAGTGACTAACGTTTACTCTAATGCATTCTCCACCAGGTTTCAACCACAGATCAGTCACCTCTGAGCTGAGCTACCGATTCAATTTCAGAAATGAACACAGAGATTAAATGGCAGAGAGTAACAGAGAGGTAAAGTCAGAACTCCTGAAGATAAAGGACCAGCAGGTTACGCAAAGGTTAGAAGAAGTAAATGTGAAGCTGAAATAACTTTAAGATGAGCTCACCACGTACAATCAGGAGAGAGAGAGTCATTGTGTGGTGACTGGGACAGGATATTATCTGGAGGACATTAAATGGACATTTAATTGCAGGCAGGTTTGTCTTGTGTCTGTGTTAACCCTTTCATGTCCTCACTACGACAAAAACAATGGAAAGGAAATCAATGCATTTCTTTGCTCCTTGGGTCAATAAAAACATGTTTTTTCTCTTTTTTTGTTTTGATATAAACCTCTACAAACGATTGGGACGTCATGATGACAATCCATGCCAGTCCATAGTACGTCTCGGGCTTTTATTGTGAAAGGTAAGAACTGCCTTTGTCCAGGTTGAAAGGCCTAACAAAGTCCACCGTGTTTGTTCAGAATACGAAGCCTCTGAAGTGTTGTTTCTTATAAGAAAGCTCAGAAAAATATTGACCTCGTTCTGAAGAAATTTGGTCGCTTTTTCTAAACGTAATATTTGCATTCTGTGTAAAAATATCAATGTAAAATAATAAAATAAATATCACGACGTGTAAATGAATCACACACACACATACACAGTGTGAGAAGGTCGTCACTGCGTGAGGCTTTTAGCAGCAGGTGTCTGAATGTTTCCTCATTTAAATATGCGCTGAACAGAACGAGAGCACTGAGACCGTATCCGCTCGGCAGCAGAGTCAAGAATGAATTTCACCCTTTCTGGGTTCTTTGAGAATCAAATGTCTTATTTGTGCAGGTCTAGGTTCTATCGTTCCACTCAACGTATAAAGATATTTATTTATTTATTTTATAACTGCAGTCTTTAGTCCAGTAGATCGTCATGGCAACATAAATTGGAGCTGCAACCTGCAACGGTCTGGATGCCGACAGTGACTCAAGAATTACCATGTGATTAAAAGATTCTGTAATAATTAGATGAAATTGAGGAAATTGACTCCATTTCAGACAAAAAGCCCTTCAAAGTCAAAGTGCACGTGTTCCACTCCGTTGAGCTGCAGAGGTCAACATCTCGCACATGCTCAGACAAGTCCTCTGCTCTCCTCTCTGATCTCCTACCTCTTATCTACTAATGAATGTATGTAGAGGAGCGCGCAGTGAATCCCCTCATTAACACAATCACGCCACAATAGTAAACCGGTGACTGTGTGTGTGGGCAGCAGCAGCGCGGGCACAGGCTGGCGGGGAACATACGGTGGACAGCAGACGGGCGTACGGATGCAAATGCAAGGAAACGGGCAATCTGCCGACGGCTGCAATAAAAGGGGCGAGCAGACAGCGGGCAGGCTGCAGAGTTGATGCTGCAGACACACACATAAACACGGAGACTGGACGGACGTAATGCAGCACATCCATGACGCCTCCCGGTGCTTTGAATTGTGGGAGAAAACGCAACTAAACATAATTACTAGACGGAGATCTAGTTGCACGCTCATGTGTGGGTCAATGAGGAAATGGAAAACAGCCTTGGTTCTTTTCAGTGCTGTTGATGACCATAATGCATCTGGAGGACACACAACGTAAGATGTAGACTGTGTGTTCGCCCTCTGTTTAATAAAGATGTCCTGCAGGGATGACGTAATTCAATCAGCATTGCCCTGGTTCCCTCCACATAACAGGATTTTCCATTGTATTTGTCAAACAAATGTTTATGATACTTGCAAATGGACACCAATTTTATGATGTTTGAAGTGTAAAGTAAAAAGCTACCATTTGTCTATAAATGAACTCCACCACGGTCACATGACTTCACGTCTCCTCCACTAAGCTACAGGAGGACTAGTGTTCTAGTGAGGACGTTTAGTCATTTACACTCTTTTTTATGACACGTAAAATATTCAAATTTCACCAGAGGGGCGTTTACTGACCTGTTGTATAACGTAGAAAAAGCTTGTGTTGAACACAGACCTGATTTCAGACATCGAACCAGACACACACATTCAGGAAACACTTTGAATTTGAGACGAGGGAAACCTGAAGTGCCGGACTTATTGCTGCTTTGGGACTCATTCCTGCAACAGCAACAGAAAAACAAGACGTCATATCCCTGTGGAACACAAGGATTTAACTACCTGCTTGGGAAAAACACCATAGGCCCTACTGAAGTGCCCTTTAGCAACACAATGAATCTCCACAGATTGCAGCGACCCTGACCTCCTATGCGTACCTTCAGAGTGAGATTTTAAAGGCAATGACAAACGTGTGGTGGATTCAATAAACCACGGGAGCGAGTGGGGTTCACGGCGAAGTTGGGTCAGGACCTGCAGTAAAAACTGGAGTCGAGCGGCCGCTATAAAACTCTGCCAGCACACACACACACACAGACATACAGTACATACATGCACACATGCTAGTAAAGCAGGTTGATGGGCATCAAACACAAATGGTTCACAGGCTTTTATGATCTGAGAAATAAACTTGCTCCCTTGGATTTGACACAAGCTCACAGACGCTATGAAACACCATTAAACTTGACGTTTACTGTGTCAGACTGGATGGAGAATGACTTCACGGCTAATCAACATGGACTGAAGGGAGTTTCTGTCGGAACGGAATCACTTCCATTACAACTAATTTGCCGATCCACAAAGTTGTTTTTTGGGACATTGTTTATTTTCTTTTTAATATAAATGCATTAACATGTGGAGACCAATACAACCCAACTAAACTGTCTAAACTTTATAAAGAACAATTGCAACGTGGAATAACGATTTTTGCATTCAGGCAGAGTGACGAATTACCACGAGCGCCGTGCACAACAAGTGATGTAGTATATGGAGTGACCGTTACTGAAAGTTATGAGGTTTAACAACAAGTATAACAACTTGTTATTGGGTGGGAGGGGGAGGTGGTGGACGGGTCAAACAAACACAGGACTTTCACCCAGGAGACAGCTATTCATGTCCTCTTCGAAACCAAACGTAATCACTGATTTTACGCTTGTTTCGTAACACAAGAAAGTCCACTGAGGACTTGTTGTTAATTGAAGCTAGTTATCGCTGTTGCGTTACATTGTTGCAGGATGTTATGTCAGGATGTTACGTCACGTTGTTAAGTTACTTTTTTAAAGTTTCATAGTTAAGTTACGTAGTTAAGTTATGTTGTGAAGTTATGCTGTTACATTATGTTTTCGCATTCTGTTGTCGCGTTACGTTGTTGTGTTGTGTTACAATGTAACTTTGTTACGTTACTTTGTTAAGTCATGTTGTTGCGTTACGTTGTTACGTAGGTTGGCTGTTGCAAGGCATATGGAGCAGGTCATGGATCATAAGGTTGGCAGTTCGTTCACTGACTCCTGCTGCGCACGTCAGGGCGACTGTGGATCAGCGGTAGAGCAGAGTCGTCCTTCAATCAGAGGATCGGTGGTTTCGAATCCCTGGCTCCGCTAGTCCATGTCGATGTGTCCTGTTCCTGCGATGTGTGAATGGGAATGAATCATTAGTTTGATGGTGACACCTTGTATGGTAGCCCCTGCCATCAGTGTATGAATGTGTGTGAATGGGTTAATGATGATATGCAGTACGTACATTTACCAAAGTGTCCTTGTGTCCTCGTCCTTAAAGTAGTCAGGAGAAGCTATGATTGCAACACACACAGAGAGAGAGCGCCTTCATTCTCTTACTCTATTTACATGGAAAATAGTTGTTTGCTGCTTTATTAATGTTCTGAATATCGTACAGAGAACCGTTAACAGTGTGGCTAATATCAAACACTGCTTTTCTCACTTGCATAATTCTGTAATTCTACTATATCCTCAGGACATCATCCTCTTCCGTGATGCCAATCATGTTAACAAGCACTAAAAAAGACCTGACAATGGCTGAAACATCCAGCCTCCAGTATCAGTGGTAAACATTGTATGAATAGTTTGTTCTTATTATTTTTGTTCGCTGTCTCCAAACTTAAAGGTTAAAGCAACTACATTTGAATAAAACCACGTTCATAAAATGTTAAACCACAGATAAAGTTCTTTGAATAGAGTTTGTATTTGGGAATGGTATTAAAAAGTAGTTTTTTCATCCACCGGGATTTTTTGCCCCTCGCCACAACAGATGCTACTGATTTGTATGATATCTTACGAAAACTAATTTTTCATTTTTTGTGATTACTTGGTTAGATTTTGGAGAAGATCGGCATTCAGAGCATTAACATAGCAGCAAGTGTCTTAAAGCTGCATTCTCTCTAGTGTCCACCAGGGGGCGACTCCTCTGGTTGTATAGAAGTCTATGAGAAAATGACTCTACTTCTCTCTTGATTTATTACCTCAGTAAACATTGTAAACATGAGTTTATGGTCTCAATCTCTAGTTTCAAGTCTTCTTCAATACAGCATGATGTTCATTTAGGACATTATGGTCCATTTAGAGTCACACAGACCATAAAGCAGGGGATGCTTTAGGGCGGGGCTACTGTGATTAACAGGTCTCTACCAGAGACGTATATATGTTCCCCCACAGGTAAACACTCTTAGGTCTGTTGCAGTTGTGACACCTTAAAGTAAATAAGTTACAAAAAGGTAAAATATCGGGACTCAAACATTGGTCTGCTGGGTGAAAGAGTTTATTTGAGCCGCTCCATCGTTATCTCCTTATGTTTCGTCACCTGACTTCCTAAGAAGCCGCCCTGCACGTCCTGGCTCACAGCGATTGACTCAACTCGACGTTTACAGCTGAAAATGTGGATGGTTTAAATGTATATCTTTAAAAAACATGTGATTACATCAAGAAAGGTCTTTTTTTATCATTTAGATGCAGCTCTTTGAAAGGTCCGGTGATATAAATTATTTTTTTTCTATTTCGTACTATTTTCTGGTGGATTGTATGACTTCTGCTGACAGTGATCTTATTTCTCCACGGATATTGATAACGTTTCATCCTATTCCAGATGAAACCTCATCTCTGGATAGGGTTAAAGTATTTGTGTAACATAATTTCAAATATGTAACTTAATTTCATATTTATAACTTTTATTTCTCTTTAAAAGTGGCCTCAGCTGTTTGGAATCACATGTATTTGACAGTAAAAACACAGATTGGCTGAATATCCGTAGTGTGTTTAAATATGCAGCTTGTGGGGGGATTTCTTTGTAGATCGCTCTGAGGAGCTTTTATCACAAAACAATATTGGTTCTGTCCATAAATCTGCCGGCTGTACTTTTCACGTGGAACGAATGCAACAAGATTAAACTGGTCACACAGATGATCTTCAAAGGGAAGCGTTGTCGTTACTGAGCAGGTCGCAGTGGATCTGCAGCCGGACGTCGCCACGTTCTGCTTGTCCAGCTTCTGAAAAATATATCTGAGAACAAAGAAAAATCGGCCCCTTTTTCTCCTCCTTTTCTTTCTCCGTCACTCGTTCAGACATCAAAGCAGCGAAACAAAAAGAGAGCTGGACACACGAGTCGGAATCGGAGCCGATGTGTCGGTCCCGGGTCGAACTCACGACTAATTAGTTAATTACCTTCTGCTGCAGAGAGCCGGCGGCTCAGAGCAGGTTTATCTTTCATGTCATTCAGCAGAGATTGGGAGTGAAATTGCTCTGTTGTTCTCATTAATGCTCCTTTATACGACACTCAGAGCTGACTGACTTTTAGGGGGAAATGAGGGTGGAGTTTCCTCAATATGAATGCTGGGAGTTATCCAGATTATCTTGTCCATGATTTTACTTTTTCTTTTATATATATATATATATATATGTTTATTTGTAAATTCTGTGTATGTACGTGGAGAGCAACGAAAAAACGGAGTCAAATTCCTTGTATGCGGTACGCACGCATGGCCAATAAAGCTGATTCGGATTGTGATCAGGAGAGCATTTAGAAGAGAGCGTCTTCTGCGTTGGCCAATCCAATTCCATGTTTTTTATTGTGATAATGTACTGATGCTGAATACGGTATTCTGTAAAGCACTAATTGTGTGTTTTGATGAATATTCAAAGACAAACAATTCCTTTGTAACACATTGTATCTACAAAAAAACCACATAAAGACGGGTCCCCATCTTCACCCCGTGTCCTATAACATCAAAGTAATACAAAATAAAGTATATCAAATGAATAGCCTGTCACAGAACGATCAGTAGGGAAGTAGAACACACAGCAGTTTTTTCTTACTAAAGACAAAATCCAAAATAAGTATTGAAATCAAAACTCAGGCTTTCTATGATATCCTACGACAAGTTACGTCTCATCTTCCGTTCGTTTTCCTGCAAAACTTGTCAATTTCCTCTCGTTACATGCATACGGTAAACTTCCGTCCTCACAGCAACTCAGTTAGGTTTAGGCAACTAAACTACTGAAAAGATTGTCATTTGGGTTAAAATAACTAATGAAGTGCCGTCACTGAAGTACACAAGTTACATCACAAATAAAACATTGACTTGTGTCACACGGAGATCGAACAGCGGTCTGTGTGTGATTTTGCTGTCTTTATACTTCCTAGCTCAAGATCACGTGGATAAAATACATCTTTTTTACGGATATCTACGAATTAGGAAAGTTGGATGAGAGCAGCCTGAACCACCACATCAACACTGTTCCTCTTTATTCACTGTAACGATTATTAAAATACATGCAGTACACCTTCAGTAGCTAGCGTAGCATAGAAGTGCTAATGCTACTTAACAATGTGCTAATGTGCTCTGCTAATGTTAGCCTCACAGCTTTTTATATAAATAAACGTAACATTTTAGAAACGTATATCTCCAAATCCACTAAACCAGCCTGAACATGAAGAACTTCTGAATCCATTCATGAGAGTCTGTGGAGGAGAAACGGATAACCAATGCTACACTATGATTGGCCACTCTGCGTCCCAGGGGAGGGGCTTAGTGAAGGCTCACTTACCAGACTAACCCATTAGACTTAGCGTTGAGAGCTAATAAATAAAATCACCTCAGCCTTTAAAGAACTGGGCCTCCGGCTGTGGAGCTGCTTTAAATGTTATTAATGCTCCAGCGTTTAGGATGATTGGTGGCCGTGTTCGGCCGAAGGAGTTATTAAATCTATAATAAAGTTGCGTTCATAATGAGCTCTCTCAGCTTCTGAAAAATAAATAAATAACGTCACAAGGAGAGGGGGAGGGGCATCAGCAGCACACTGACTTCTGCTTTGCCATCTGACCTTCTACACGTCTTTATTCCACTCTAATCTCTTCATTTAACCTTTATTAGCTGCAGCTGTGATTTTAGAAGCTGTTTGCTCCTCACTTGCTGCTCAGGAGATTTACAATCTGCTCGCTTAAAGAAGGAGTCTGTGGGGAACAACTCAGATTCTCTTCTCTCTAATCTGAGCGGCTGCTGCTCTTCCGGTTTTTATTTAACAGGTTGGAGTTCAAGAGAGGATCATGTGTTGTGAAACACATCCGCACCACACGTCTAATTAACCACAGCAGCAGAGTTTAAATCATTGGAAAATATTCAAATGAATGTGGCTGTAGAGTGAAGCAAAACAAATCAGAAACGCAACAGAACTAGTGTTCGGTAAAACATCATGATTTGAGTTATATTAAAATTAATATCATTAAGTTAGGGACGTAAATTAAACTAAGAGAACGGTGACGGATGTCTGATTTTGATAAGATTTTTAAATAAAAACTAAATGACTGTTTCATGATATTCTCCTGATGCCCTCACAGATTATTCAACATGAAATGTGTCAACTTCACTATAGCTGATAAAAACCGTGTTCCTCCTCCTTTTGAATCATTTTCTGATATTAACATTTATTTGGTGTTGAATTTAGACTGAATCATGTTTTGGAAATGTGTGGAACAAATCATGAAGCTAAAACCCCTGAGTGCAGAACCTGAAGTGATCAGTAGAGGGCAGTGATGTTCTACACACTCACTCTCTCTCCCTGTCTCTCTCATTCTCTCTCTCTCTCACTCTCTTATCTGTGTATGACTGTGTGTGTGTGTGTGTGTGTGTGTGTGTGTGTTGAGCTGACAGTCTGACCCCCATCAGTGGATCTCCTCCTGCAGTGTTCAGTAACCTTGACGTGTCCAGACCCCTCCTGAACATCTAAATCCGACAGAACCACACCCACCCACCCACACACACACACACATCCAGAACAACAAGTACAAGCTGAGTGGTGTGTCTCCACCCTCCTGCACAAACTGGTCTCCTTAAATTTAAATACATTCCAGAACAACGAAACAGTTTCAATTGTGTTTGAGTGACACATTTTTCTGCTGGTTTGTTTTGATGAATCCAAAACACGTTTCTAATCAAATTCAGTAGAAGTCTGCGTAGAGACGAGGTCGAGTCCCTCCTGAAACCAAGAGTTAACAGTCACTACGTTGACATGCACACTATATTCCACTATTATTCAGAATATGACAATATTACAAATTTGATACCATTTGGATGTTCTGCCTTATTTTGAATTGTTTGATATGTTTAATATTCAGGTTTTTGGAGCATTTTGTTGGACATAATATATATATTATATTATATACAGTATATATATATATATATATATATATATATATATAATATACACGGCTTATATGAGACAATATGAGTCTTAATACGGCACTTTGAGACTCACGGCCTCCTTCCTGTTTACCAGTGCGTTGAAGACAAAGTAACTAGCCAGTAGTTTGTAAAGCTGGAGAAGAGATGAATGTCCAAAAGAAAAGGAGGAGAAACACTCCTACTTTGAAACATCATGAAGGACTTAGATATCAACAGTTTTTGGGATATGAACAAATATCTCAACGTTGACTTCTTCAAGACAGTGTTTGAAGGAATGAAAGACAAGAACATTTCTGGGGGGAAATAAAACATATTTGACGCTAAGAAGCAAAATGACACAAACGGCTCCTGATGTTCCACTTTTCCATATTTAGACGTGATAAACGACGTGTTAGGGCACCGACCCGCCAAACAGAAAAGAACGGCGTCGACGTGGATTCATGTCATTCATGGCTTTTATGTATTTTAGAATATGGTGCATGTAAACAGGAATATTAGTGGAATATTCACTTTCATTATCCATGAAAACAGATTATTAGGAATATTGTCTTTTTCAGAATAAGGGCAGAATATTGAATATTTGGTGCATTTAAAAACGTAGTCACTGTCGTAAACATAACCAGGTAGTTTTGTTGCTTTTTTGTTTCAATTTACAAAATCAACCACGTGTTTTAAACGGTGACAAAATGAATTCAGAATTGAGTTTAGCTGTAAGGGAAAGTGATTTCGTAAGAGAAAGATGACTGCCACGGAAACTGGAATACAAACAAATACCTTGCTGGTCTTGTCTAGTGGACTGGCTGTTGAGAAGCAAAACCAAAACTTGTGTTTTCTTCGTGTAAAACTGGTTATTCTCCTGATAACTGGTCACCCTGAGGTCCAGCAGCTGTAACGTCGACCTCGTCTCAGAAAAACAAAGTTTCTTTTCTGAGACGACAGCAGGGTTTCCCAGCCTGATGTAAACTCTAATATCCTGTCCAGTCCGAGCAGCGGAGCAGGTGAAGCGGAGTAAACCATCGGAGGAGATAACAGAGACAGATAGACAGACAGAGAGAAAGAGACAGAGAGAAAGAGACAGAGAGAGAGAGAGAGGGACAGATCAGATCTGAGCTCTCGTTGGTTCACAGTGTGTTTGAACGTTTTGTTTCTAGTTGTCAGACATGTTGGTCTGTGTTGTTCCGGCTGCTGGACCACCAACAACACAACTCATTAGAAATAATCTTCTCTAAAAAAGAAGGAGGAAGCTGTGTGTGTGTGTTCTTGTACTTGCTGCATAGTGAGGACCGTACAACATTCCAGGTCCTCACTTCTTCAAAGGCCTGTTTGAGGGTTCAGACTTGGTTTTCAGGTTCAGGTTAGAATTAAGTTTAGGTTAGGGTAAGGGTTGGGGTCATGCTTTTATTTGTGATGGTTTCGGTTAGAGCGATGTATTCTTGACAAATACCCTAAGGGGCACATGGGGAGAATTTTCAAAAAAAGGTCTGAGTTTCTTTAAAAATCATTGATGGTTCAAATCACAATATACAAGTTAAAGAAAATCCAGGAAAAGAAAATTAAAAAGACAAAAAGTTTAAAAAAATTAGAATTTAGAAAAAAATATTTTATACACCTCCCCTCCAAAAAATGTGACGGATGGTCATTACAGGTAAAGTATAATACTACACAGCTGATAGCACTTTCATTTAACTTTGTGTGTTTGTTATGTCTGTTTTATTTTATTATACATTTATTCTTTCATGGTATTTCTTTTTACTTTCAGACGAGAGAGCACTTTTTAACCAAGCACTTAACCTCTTGTGTTTTGTATATATTTTATACTATTCTTGTGTTTTTTTAATATACTTTTTTTTTTAACATCAGTGTATTGTGTGTTAGAATTAAGTTTATGTTAGGGTAATGGTTGGGGTCATGTCTTTACTTATGAGGGTTTAGGGGCTAGGAATGCATTATACAAGGGTCCTCACAAAGATAGAAGTACAGGAATGTGTGTGTTTGTGTGTCCGTACAGTATTTTTGCCGTTTCCAAACCACATAATCAAAAGTCCTCATTGATTTAAATAAATTATGATCTTAACCGGCTAGCACCCCCCCGCCGGCTCTGCCCACATCTCCCTTAAGAACCAAACTCTCCTCTCTTTGGTGACAGAAAAACATCAAAGCCGGCGGTTTGATGATTTTCGCCCTTTTCTCTTAAATCGGCAGCGACAGAAGCGAAGACCTAAAAGACCCCCAAGCTGTTGGCACGGTAACCGACGGGCAAAGCAAACGTAGGAGAAGACGGCGAGATGAAGACCTCCTACTGCCAAGTGAAGAAGAACTTTAAAAAGCTGCAGGTTTAGCTGGTTTTCACACTCGAACAAGAGTAAAAAGAATGTGCAAGTGAAGATAAAGATGGAAAGATCAAGGTGGCCGAGGCGAGAGTGGAGAGTGGAAATCAGCTTTTTCTAGGAATGAAGAACACGAACTAAGCTCTTTCAGAGACGTCAAAGAGGAGTAATAATAAAAACACACTTAGGTGAACATCTAAACACCCGACAGAACCACACACACACACACACCCGAGTACAAGCTGAGTGGTGTGTCTCCACCCTCCTGCACAAACTGGTTTCCTTAAAATAAAAATATATTCCAGAACAACGAAGCAGTTTCAATTGTGTTTGAGTGACACATTTTTCTTTCCGGTTTGTTTTGACGAATCAAAAAACACGTTTCTAAACAGGTTTAGGGTTTAGGGTTGAGCTGAAACAAGGTGGAAATAATTACCAGTGTGAACATGTTTTATAAGCAGAGGCTTCTCAGCTGTCTGCTGCTGGTTGATGGACATGAACAGCCTCTAATGTACAAACAGGGAGAGGATGTTACATTTTGATCTTAAACCTCTAAAAGCTATTGGAAGAGCAGCCAAGTCTCTCTCTCTCTCTCTCTCTTTGTTCCGTGTGTGTGATGTTTTGATCAAAACAAATGTTGCCAAAGCATTTACTGTACATAAACAGCCACGTAAATATGCAAATATATGCTTAAATGGCTGCAGTTCAGTGTGGCAAACCTTGAACCCTTTAGAATCTGCACAACGTATGAAATCATGTCTTTGGACTGTCATATTGGGAAAAGAACAACCTTAATTAGGGTCTGTGTCTAGCGCTTCATCACAGCATTTTATGTTTCTATGTCACTGTTTTTGTTTGTCATGATCATATGATTTTCCTGCAGATTTATTTTTTTCTCTCTTACAATATTACGTTCCCATACAAACTGCTCTCTCAATTAAGTTGCAAAAGAAATTTATTTTCTCCTGGGTTGCGGTTAAACGTTGTAAATTGAAACAAAACAAAACAACATGGTTTGGCTTAAAAAAACAAAAATGAAAAAAAAAATCCACTGCTTGTTTAGGGTTAAGGCAACAACACTCAACACGGGACATGAACAGCAGTCTCCTGGGTGAAAGTCCTGTGTTCTTCCTTTAGCGGACTCATTTGAAACTCATTTGTGAAATGTCAAAATTAAACATTGTCCACGACAAAATACGTCTCCCTTGAAACATAATTCACAATACAGTTTCTTTGGATGAGAATTACATTTTTCAGGAGACAGGGCTGAAGATGAATTCATATTTTTATGCCACAGCGCTGCTCTGTTCAGTCATTTCTTGTGTTTACAGTCACTAACCTCTCCTAGTTGTCCTCGGTGTCACCTGTTCCTCATTCCCTCGTTACCTCCCCGATAGAGTCCAGTGATCTCAGTCTTTCCCTCGCTGACTGATGACCTGAAAACCACTGATTGCTTGAAGTCTTGATCCTGATATTAGAAAAAGAAATATAAAAAACGGTCGATAACTTGAATGACTAACGACTAACGTGACAAATTGTCAACTTTACTTTTAGTTTTGCACAAGACCATAGAATTTATCTGCAGATTTTCTTTTTTCAACTCTTTTCCTCTGACAAAATAACGTCCCCCGTTAAAAACGGCAAACTCCTGGCTCACAGTAAAAGTTTCACCACATTTAAATACAGATAACAGATTTCAAAACAAAACAGCGAGAACTTAAAGCAACATGAAACAATTCACGTAAAAGACACAGAGCTGAAGATGAATTCATATTTTGGTGCCACAACGCTGCTCTGTTCAGTCATTTCTGCTTGTTTTAGATTAAGATTTTCTGAGAAAAGGGCTTTTCAGTGGGAAACATCCAGAGGTCCAGCTGTGAACTTTTACAATGAAAAAATATTCATAGATTTTAAATTATTTTAATTAGGAAGGAGCAAATGCAATTTAAAAAACGGGGCTCATTTTGATAAAAAATATCTCTAAATATTTAGAATTTGCATCGAAATGAAATGTTTACTTTACAAATGCAGCTTCTGGGAATCCATTTCTCATGTTCTCCAAGTCTTTTTGACTTGATCACCGTACCAACAGACATGTATGACATTTAAATATGCATCTGTGGAGCTGCTGTCAAACCTTTGCCTCTATTACCTCAACGAAACAAAAACACTACAAAGAGACTCAAAATGACCTCAAAGAAACAATTAATTAATCCAAGAAACACTCTGCATTACTGAATTAAACGTAAACTTCCATTTGTGGTCGTTTTATATGCAAGTTGTAAACATTCCTTCCTTTGCATCGACCATACCAAGATCTATATTCTATTCATTAAATACATGTTTTGTAGCAGTTCTATATTGATTAGAATATTGTAAACACCACTCACTAATCGTCTCTTTTTATCCTTTTTTTATTAGAATGTTTCCGTTCAGTTGAAACTCTTTCCTGTAATTGCCCTCAGTGTCACCTGACCTCCCCCCCCCCCACAGCACACCTGTTCTTCAGTCCCTCGTTAGCTCCCCACATAGTCCAGTGATCTCAGTCTTGTCCTCGCTGCCTGATTACCTATAAACCACTGATTGCTTTCATCTGCTCTGCCTCTGAGTCCTCGTCTCTGTCTGAGAAACTGCTAAATGACATCAACCTCCATTGTGTTGAGATGAAGTCTAGATCCTGTTTTTAGCAGAAGAAAACTAAAATGTTTTGCAGTTCACGTTTCAAGAAAATCAGCAGAATGTAACTGTGAATGCAAACAGAAAAAGAGCAGTTAATGTGGATTTTCCCACATGTGAAATATTATTTTTCACACATTAAATGTAATTAAACCAAGTGTGAGTTTATTTCATGTGACCTGGTGTTTTAGAGGTTATAAGAGTTTAAATAACTTTTTTATTTATTTTTGAAGGAAATGACGAGACAGCTAAATCTGTAAAAATAAACTCGCTTTCAGTCAATTCACAATATCAGCTCAAACACTGATGAGGAATTAGACTGATGGTCATTTAATAAATAACTTTAGTTTCAAACACCTCTTCACTTGTTCTCGAGTTCTCATTGAATGTGAATCTACTGCATCGTGGTGATTCTGTAATCCCACTCGGACAACCAGGAACAAGACAAAAATCCCTTACAGGGGACTAAATATGGGAACCGTATTTTTCCGTTTTGGTTGCCAGCCTGGCAATAACTTTCAAAAGTTAGAGTTGAGTCCTGGACTTTGTTACAAACAAGCAAACTTGAAAAAGGAAGTGATGCTTTGTTGATGTTAGTTGATATGTTTTGACTTTATTTTATCAATCAATCAAACTTCACCTCTTTCTGCTCCGGTCCGAACGTTTGAAATATGAGTTTGGAGATTAGACAAATCTCCTCTGGTTTCATAAAGAAACGATGTCAAGGTCATTTCCTTGGTGTCAGGGACATGTGTCTGAACATGGCGTCACATTGTTTCGGGAACCAGTCTCAGTGCGTTAAACCTGATGACTCACTTTAACCACAACATACCGACTCCACAGTTTCTCACACGCTGTTCCTTTCAGGCTCTTGACAACCAGCTCAGCAACTGAAGACGACAAGTTCACGAAGACGTCTCCACCCAATGTTTAATTCTGGAGACTGACCTTCCCTTCCCTGCAGCGATTTGCATATTACAACCATGCCATGAATGTTAGTCATTGGTGACAATTGAACAAATGCTTTCTGTAGCTGAACCAACTGAATATGTGTCCTTCTCTTCTCTAACTCAAATTCTGAACCTGTGACCTCGGTCCTTCTAAACCCACTGTATTTATAATACATCTCAAATATATGGCATCAAAAATATCTCAATGTGACTTGAGAAACAGATTTCACTAAACTCTACTTTCTATGGTTAAAATGAATCTGAACTTGATTGTTTACATTTCTGAATTTGCTCTGTGACTCCAGTGGAAGTTTGCCCAATAAAATGTTCTTCTGGCAAAACAATATATAGAATTATAATACATTTTAAAAAGTAGACTTGATTATGAACATAAAAAAACATGAATTTCATAAACGTGTTGTAATAGTGAAGTGATGACAGCTGTTCAGTATAAGTCCCAAAATGTAGTGGAGAGGGAGGTCTAGCATCATATTGAGGCGTCACATATCTTTGTAACAGTTCAACTGAAACAATCACTGGAGCAAATCCAAACCATGTCAAGGAGCTCATTGTGTTCCTTACAGGTATGATAGACGTCAGCATGTTAGTCACTGACTTGTTTACTGTCTGCATTTGAAGACTTCCCTTACACCTGAGCGACACACGTCAGAGCTCGGTGTGTTTTTTCTTTCAGAGGGACTTTTTTTTTACCTCCAACTGTTCCAGTGTCAAAATGACCTCAAGGGACATGACTACAAAGAGACTCAAAATGACCTCAAATAAACAAAAACATTACAAAGACTCAAAACGACCTCAAAGAAACAAAAACATTACAAAGACTCAAAATGACCTCAAAGAAACACAAACATTACAAAGATTCAAAACGACCTCAAAGAAACAAAAACATTACAAAGACTCAAAACGACCTCAAAGAAACAAAAACATTACAAAGACTCAAAACGACCTCAAAGAAACAAAAACATTACAAAGACTCAAAATGACCTCAAAGAAACAAAAACATTACAAAGACTCAAAACGACCTCAAAGAAACAAAAACATTACAAAGTCTCAAAATGACCTCAAAGAAACAAACACTACAAAGAGACACAAAACGGCTACAAAAAGAGGCCAAACAACTGTAAAGTCTGTGACTTGCTCCTGTGTTGGTGAGTCAATGGGGCTTTTAGCATGACAAGGAGCTCATTGTCTCAAAATCCACAAATGTTTTGTTAGGACCGCATCTTTTGAACACAGAGAGAAATCACCCCCCTTCCTGCAGCCATGTGCTCTCAATCGCCTCCAAAACACAGCAGGTTTAAGTCAAAATCTTAATGGATTTATTATCCAAGAAGCATAAAAACAGTTACAAACCGAATCACACTATTAATAACAAAACAAACATATAAGTTCCATGAAATGTGAGATCCAATCCGAGCGGGATTTCAGATCTTCTGAAAATTCAGATCTTCAGAAGATCTGAAATCCCCCCGAGTTTCAAACCCTTTTGTCGCCTCAAACTTACATTTTTCAGCTGATTGATTGGCTGAAGTCCAACAAGCCCCTCCTTGGCTCTTGACCTATTGACACATCTAACACCTCACCCACCCACTTTCCTCCAACCCCCGCTCCAGCACATTCCTCAACCCCCACTCTTACACTCTTTGTGGCACCTTTAAATATTCTTCCATCCATTTTATACCAATTATCTCCATTTGAATGTTGTCAAATAAAACACAGAAGAAATCATCTTCATACTTGTTACGTAACATTACGTGAAAACCCCACGAAGGGCGGTTGTTCTTTATTTAAGCCGGTAACGTTACGGTGTTGCGTTACAATGTTGCGTTACAATGAAGAACAGCAGTAAGAACAAAGTTAAATGTC
>NW_022280220.1:252420-252669 GCF_004355925.1 Anarrhichthys ocellatus | reverse complement strand
AGACAGACAGTGAGAGAGACAGACAGTGAGAGAGGCAGACAGAGAGACAGACAGACAGTGAGAGAGACAGACAGACAGTGAGAGAGACAGACAGACAGTGAGAGAGACAGACAGACAGTGAGAGAGAGACAGACAGTGAGAGAGAGAGACAGACAGACAGACAGAGAGAGAGACAGACAGACAGTGAGAGAGACAGACAGACAGAGAGAGAGACAGACAGACAGACAGAGAGAGAGACAGACAGACAGA
>NW_022280220.1:236179-252320 GCF_004355925.1 Anarrhichthys ocellatus | reverse complement strand
ACTCCATGAAGTCTTGTTTTCATTCCTGTTGTTCCTGGAATGAGCACGCCCTGTCTCTCCCCCCCCCCCCCCCCCCCCCTCACATGATGTTGGCCTTATGAACAGCCGTCACACTCGTCCTCTGGTTGTTTCTGGCGTACTCAAAGGCGTATTCAGCGATGCGTCTGCTGGCGTCCTCGGTGATCAGTTTGATGCTCTGGACCACACCCTCCACGATCTACAGGGACCAGGACCAGAGGACAGTAAGACCAGAGGACATTAAGACCAGATCCTTAAGGGGGGTCCGAGTGGAGAGAGAGACAGGAAGTGCTCATTCCAGGAACAACAGGAATGAAAACAAGACTTCATGGAGTCCACCAGGAGGATCCATGTGGAGTGGAGGACAGGAAGTGACATCACACATGCACTGGGACACGCCCACTGCCAGATCCAGAACTGACGCTTCGGTTTAGTTTCAATCAGACTCAGAATGGGGAGGAGCTTCACGGTGAGTTCAGACACTGTGACAGCCAATCAGAACGGAGCTCCTCCAGAAACCAGAAGTCGTTACTGAACCAGGTTTTGATAAGAGACGTTAGCTTTGGTGGGTGGTTTCTAGTCCCACCAGTAACAACTGGGTTCTGGTCTGAACACACACTGTTTCCAGTCTCTGTGCTAATGCTAAGCTAAAGGCTATAGACTTCCTGTCACCGACAACAGGAAGTAACAAAAGGTTTTGAATGTTTTCTTCTTCTGGACTTTAAATTCAGATCTGAGCTGACAGTGTAAACACAGACTGTACTGGTCCACATCAGGACCGGACTGTACTGGTCCACATCAGGACCGTACTGGTCCACATCAGGACTGCACTGGTCCACATCAGGACTGTACTGGTCCAGTTCTTACCCTGAAGAGGAGCAGGTCCTGTCCTCAGGTGACCTACAGGTGAATTAATTCCACAGTTTAACCTGATTAGAGATGTTGATTTTTGACAGACGTCAGAGTCTAAATGAACAGATATATGGTGGGTCGTTGTAGACCAGCTGCTATCTGTTGACGTGGCTCATGAATCATCAGCGATCAGTGTGGACTCTCACCACGTGTTCGATGCCGCTGTACTCGCCCTCCGTGTTCTCCCGGATGGTCACCAGGTTGACGTCGGTGTACGGAGTCTTGTAGCCCTCGATGGAGATACAAGGCCTCACGTTGGCATACAGGTCAAAGGTCTTCCTCAGCAGCAGGTTCATGGAGGGGTGGCCTGCAGCAATGGGGGTCTTCAGGGGTCCTGGAGGAGAAGAAGAGGACCTGGACTCAGAGAGGAACCACCAGAGACTCGAGATCAGTTCAGTTCAGGGAGGATCATTATTGATCTGTGAAGATTTATTTAAAAGGTTTAAAACTAAGTTTTATTGATCCGGTTAGATCCTAACAAATATGTTCAGAAATTAAGTTATTTGTAATAAAATGGAATGACACAGGGAAAAAGTATTTAATACTTGGTACAAAAGCCTTTGTTGGTAATGATGCTTCCTGTGTGGAGAAACTAGGCGCATGCATTGCTCAGGTGTGGTTTTGGCCCATTCTTCCACACAAACAGTCTTCAAATCTTCAAGGTTCCATGGGCCTCTTCTGTGAACTCTGATCTTTAGTTCTTTCATAGATTTTCTATTGGATTCAAGTCAGCTGATCGTCTGGGCCATTCTAGCAGCTTTATTTTATTTCTCTGAAACCAGTTGAGCACTTTGGGGACATAATCCGGAAGTGGAAAGAACATCATTTAACCATGAACCGTTCACGACCAGGTTCTCCTCGCAAGATTTCTGACAGAGGAGTGAAAAGAATTATCAGAAGAGTCGTCCAAGAGCCAAGGACCACTTGTGGAGAGCTTCAGACAGACCTGGAATGAGCAGGTACAATAGTTTCAAAGAAAACAATAAGTAATGCACTCAACCGCCGTGGCCTGTATGCACGCTCACCACGCAAGACTCCACTACTGAAGAAAAAGCATGTTGAAGCTCGTTTAAAGTTTTCTGCACAACATTTAGACAAGCCTGTGAAATACTGGGGAATATAGTCTGGTCAGATAAGACCAAGATTGAACTCTTCGGATGCCATAATACACACCATGTTTGGAGGTCAAATGGCACTGCACATCACCCCAAAAACACCAAACCAACAGTGACGTTTGGAGGTGGGAGCATCATGTGTGGGGCTGTTTCTCAGCAGACGGCACTGGCAAACTTCATATGATTGAAGGAAGGATGAATGGAAAAATGTTCTTGATAAAACTCTGCTCCCATCTACCAGGATGATGAAGATGAAACGAGGGTGGACATTTCAGCACGACAATGAACCCAAACACACAGCCAAGGAAACTCTCAACTGGTTTCAGAGAAATAAAATAAAGCTGCTAGAATGGACCAGACAATCCCAAATTCAGTATCTCAGAAAATTAGAATATTGTGAAAAGGTTCAATATTGAAGACACCCGGTGCCACACTCTAATCAGCTAATTAACTCTAAACACCTGCAAAAACCTTTAAATGGTCTCTCAGTCTAGTTCTGTAGGCTACACAATCATGGGGAAGACTGCTGACTTGACAGTTGTCCAAAAGACGACCATTGACACCTTGCACAAGGAGGGCAAGACACAAAAGGTCATTGCAAAAGAGGCTGGCTGTTCACAGAGCTCTGTGTCCAAGCACATTAATAGAGAGGCGAGGGAAGGAAAAGATGTGGTAGAAAAAAGTGTACAAGCAATAGGGATAACCGCACCCTGGAGAGGATTGTGAAACAAAACCGATTCAAAAATGTGGGGGAGATTCAGAAAGAGTGGACTGCAGCTGGAGTCAGTGCTTCAAGAACCACTACGCACAGACGTATGCAAGACATGGGTTTCAGCTGTCGCATTCCTTGTGTCAAGCCACTCTTGAACAACAGACAGCGTCAGAAGCGTCTCGCCTGGGCTAAAGACAAAAAGGACTGGACTGCTGCTGAGTGGTCCAAAGTTATGTTCTCTGATGAAAGTAAATTTTGCATTTCCTTTGGAAATCAGGGTCCCAGAGTCTGGAGGAAGAGAGGAGAGACACACAATCCACGTTGCTTGAGGTCCAGTGTAAAGTTTCCACAGTCAGTGATGGTTTGGGGTGCCATGTCATCTGCTGGTGTTGGTCCACTGTGTTTTCTGAGGTCCAAGGTCAACGCAGCCGTATACCAGGAAGTTTTAGAGCACTTCATGCTTCCTGCTGCTGACCAACTTTATGGAGATGCAGATTTCATTTTCCAACAGGACTTGGCACCTGCACACAGTGCCAAAGCAACCAGTACCTGGTTTAAGGACCATGGTATCCCTGTTCTTAATTGGCCAGCAAACTCGCCTGACCTTAACCCCATAGAACATCTATGGGGTATTGTGAAGAGGATGATGCAAAATGCCAGACCCAACAATGCAGAAGAGCTGAAGGCCACTATCAGAGCAACCTGGGCTCTCATAACACCTGAGCAGTGCCACAGACTGATCGACTCCATGCCACGCCACATTGCTGCAGTAATTCAGGCAAAAGGAGCCCCAACTAAGTATTGAGTGCTGTACATGCTCATACTTTTCATGTTCATACTTTTCAGTTGGCCAAGATTTCTAAAAATCCTTTCTTTGTATTGGTCTTAAGTAATATTCAAATTTTCTGAGATACTGAATTTGGGATTTTCCTCAGTTGTCAGTTATAATCATCAAAATTAAAAGAAATAAACATTTGAAATATATCAGTCTGTGTGTAATGAATGAATATAATAAACAAGTTTCACTTTTTGAATGGAATTAGTGAAATAAATCAACTTTTTGATGATATTCTAATTATATGACCAGCACCTGTATATATAGATATATATTAGTGCTGGGTTACGGTTAAAATATTTAATCGCGATTAATCGCATTGTTATGGCAAAGTTCAATAATGAATTCAAAAGTAGTGTATTGCGCACTTATATTTTAAAAGTACTGCTATATGAACAAAAGGGCAATAACATTTGCTTCACGAGATGCAGGTAGCATGTTTTATACTTAATGTGAATATAATTCATACTTTGTTGGCATCTTATTCTGAAAACCGGATGTTCGTCTGAAGAAACCGGATGTTGTCTCACGTTAATCTTTCCGCTAACTTTCAAAGTCCTTCGCTCGCTCCCGATCTGTACCGTTTAAATGCCTTTACCGTGAATGTCAGCATATAAGGTGCACTAAAATTACTGACTATGGGATGTTTGCTGGATTTTATCTCACTGTTCTTCTCATCCTCTTGTTGTTATGTCTATGTATTGTCTCTTGTCTTTCAATTAAAAAAAAAAAAAACAGAAAAAAAAACCAATTATAATAAATTTTAAAAAATGCGTTAACGCGCGATAAAATAATTATCGGTGTTAATTAATGAATGCGTTAACGCGAAATTGACGCGTTAACTTGCCCAGCACTAATATAAATATATATATATATATATATATATGAAAAAGAAATAGAGGCTTTATATGCTATAAATATTGAACTGTTAACAGATTTGTTGTCACATGGACGGTTGCCTTGTTTTGGTTGTTTATTCTGACTTAAGCGTTAACCTAGATAGAACATCTGTATGTTGTAGTCCAGATGTTGCTCACCCTTCAGGCCGATCTTGCTGCGGTCCATAGACTCTTTAGCATCAGGAGGGATCATCCATCTTCCACCCGGTCCTTTAATGGCCGTCACGTTCCTCTCCTCCCAGCTGATCGGAGCCTGAAGGTAAAACAAGGTGAGCAATGAGCTGCTGCTGCTTGTAAGAAAACATCTGGATCAAGGTGAGCAATGAGTTGCTGCTGCTCGTAAGAAACCATCTGGATCAACGTGAGCAATGAGCTGCTGCTGCTCGTAAGAAACCATCTGGATCAACGTGAGCAATGAGCTGCTGCTGCTTGTAAGAAAACATCTGGATCAACGTGAGTTGCTGCTGCTGCTCGTTAGAAACCATCTGGATCAACGTGAGCAATGAGCTGCTCGTTAGAAAACATCTGGATCAACGTGAGCAATGAGCTGCTGCTGCTCGTTTGAAAACATCTGGATCAACGTGAGCAATGAGCTGCTGCTGCTCGTTTGAAAATATCTGGATCAACGTGAGCAATGAGCTGCTGCTGCTCGTAAGAAAACATCTGGATCAACGTGAGCAATGAGCTGCTGCTGCTCGTTAGAAAACATCTGGATCAACGTGAGCAATGAGCTGCTGCTGCTCGTTAGAAAACATCTGGATCAACGTGAGCAATGAGCTGCTGCTGCTGCTCGTTAGAAAACATCTGGATCAACGTGTGATGTCACTGACCTTTGCAGCCTCAAAGATCTTCATGACGGCCGTAGAGATCTCTGGTCCGATCCCGTCACCTGGGATCAGTGTGACCGTCTGCATCTGTGGAGACGAGAGACAGACAGGTGGTTAGAGTGTGTGTGTGTGTGTGTGTTAGTGTGTGTGTTTCAACCTTTTCTGAGTCGCGGCACACCAACAACCAAAAACGTTACAAAATGACACCTTTTAGCATAATACAGCATACTGTATATGCAGGGTGTCAAACTCAATCACACAGGGACTACATTGAGGGCCAAATAGAGTCACCATATAATAAACAGGACAGAAGGGATATTGGACAAAGTGCAAAAAGAATACATGTTTAGGTAGGCTACATTATTGTATGCATACGTACCAGAGCCAGATGTTTGGCATCTTTTCTTGGCTGCCAGTTCATTAATATCTGGGTTAGGTTCTGTGGAAACCCTCACGATGGAGTGAAGGTGCATCAGTGAGACTCCTGTGTGGGTTTGTGTTCATCTTCATCACAGAGAACAGCTGCTCACACAGGTATGTGCTTCCAAACATGCAGAGCGTTTGAGCAGCATGTAGGCGGAGTTAAGGCATCGTTTCGGGGTGAAGCTTGGAAACTGTGCAGCGCCCTCAGAGTCACACTTTACCTTGAGTGTCATTACACTGGAGGTCTATCAGCTCCACAGGTGCTCTTTAAACGTCAACTGCAAACGGATTGCTGAGCAGTTCAGATTTAAATTTCTGAGCTGCAAAGTCGGCAAATCGCAGAGTGAACTCTGTGCCAAGTGCACCCAGTTTATCAGCAACATGCGCAGTCAGGAACACAGCGGTGGAGACACGGTTTGGAAACACGGACAGTGACCCAAGTTTCCTTTCTGCATCCAAGTCTCCCACAGGCGCAGCTTGGCCTGGAAAGCTCTCACTGCATCACACATGTCTGTGATCACACATGTCTGTGATCACAGACATGTGTGATCACAGACATGATCACAGACATGTGTGATCATGTCTGTGATCACTAGGGGTGGGGGAAAAAAATCGATACAGCATAGTATCGCGATATTTTGCGTGGCGATATTGTATCGATACACGGACGCCAAGTATCGATCTTTTATTATATAAACTATACATTTTTTTTTTTTTAGAAAAATCAAATCAATTGCTTTTTCAGTCCACTAGATGGTGCCGAGTTGTTTTCTGGTGAGGTCAGCAAAGGTCCCAGGTCAGCATGACTGGTAGGAAGTTGGTCAAAACAAAGATAGAGACATCTGGCCTCACAACGGGGTTAAATCTGCCAACAGTAGCCAGACTCATGGGGAGAGTGCAGCGCACAACTGGCTCTCTGCCCTCGACATCCACACATCACAAGTTATACTGAGTTATATAACTCTTATATCCTACTTATATAACTTATAGACACGTTTGCATTTAGTTAAGTTGGACTGTGTAGTAATACAAACGGTTCAGTTTGTCAGGTTCATGCAACATTTATGACATTGTTGGTCAGTCTGTCTGCTTGACAATCATATTCTGCTGCAATAAAAATGATTGAAGTGAGATGAACAGACTGAAAACTTTATCTTATTAGATAAAACATGTTGACACAGTTTTCCTTTGGGGACATAATTTGAAGTTGAAAAAAGTAATAAATAGCAATACTCAGAATATCGCAGTATCGTGATAATATCGTATCGTGATAATATCGTATCGCGGGACCTCTGGTGATTCCCACCCCTAGTGATCACACGTCCCCGTCCCTGAAGCTGCAGGTTTAGCGCAGTGAGATGCTTCGTTATGTTGCACATAAAGCCAGCTCACATCGCCACTTTTCTTCCCGGAGCTCTGTGGTGGCGGGACAGTTCTGATAAACATGATATTTTCTGGCGGGCCGTTGTACCGAGGGCCGGATATATGCTGACAATTTAATGACAAGTCTCTAAATGCGTTGATCCATACTAGGCTTTTCATCTGGGTTTTGTTGTCCAGGGCCCAGTTCAGAGTCTACATTTTTCCTTTCCAAATATTTCTCCATCTCTGTTTGTCTTGTCACCGCAACCTCTCCCATCATTTCATTCTACTGTCCTACACGTCATTACTGCGCTACTTACTGCCCCCCACTGGCATGGAAGAGTATTTATTACTGAGTCAGACACTATGTTGCAGCTCAGACACTCAACAATGGCAAAGTATTTGCAGCAAATAAATAATATTTTATTGGACATTTTCCCACGGCACAGCTGATGATCTCTCATGGCACAGCGGTTGAAAATCACTGTGTTAGTGTGTGTGTGTGTGTGTGTGTGTGTGTCTCCTCACCCCTCTGGAGAAGGAAGCTGAGGACAGAGTGTGTCTCCTTGTTGCCCCCCCCACCACCTGAGACAGCTAAGAGACATGAAGGTCACGTTAAACAGCTGCTCTAACCTCTACCAATAAATCAAGTTATTATCAACATAACATATGGAGAATAATAATCTTGTATTTATGCATATTTACATGCATTAAACCTGATAAGAGTCACATGATAATCATATAGTTTGGGGTTTTATTTGACTAAGTGAATGTGAGTTTATTACAGAATCGTTTCAAATCAACTACATCTTTACTGCCATACAACTCTATGGTGGAGTTTATATATGTATGCCGAATTAAACAACACAACCTCTTCTTCTTTAAGAGTTCTTCGCTTCTTCTCTGCGAGCTGTGGATTCAGCCCAACATGCAAGCTGACCTTAAACTGGTACATTTTTAAACAGTTTGGTTTTGAGCCGTTAGCTCAGCTAGCTTCAGCTACTGTGTGAAGGACACACACACCATGCTAACATGCTGAGCTAGCTACACTGAGTGTCATCCCGCTGAAGGACACACACCTAGCTAGCATGCTAACGGTTAGCGTACTAAAGTCTCCGTTAACACCGTAGAGACACCGTGAACCTTCTACTCTCACGTATTAAACTACTCGTCTCTGCTTATAACGTCCTCTCTGACTCTCAGTGGTATATGACGCTTATTTTCTCACCATTGACCTCCACGCGCTGCCTGCCATCCTGCTGCTTGATTAGTGATCAAAGATCCTCTGATTGGAGGAGAACGGTACGAGGAGGGCTCACTCTGAGGGGAGGACGAGCACGAGACAAAGATCCTCTGTTAGGAGAGAGAGAGCGAGAGAGAGAGAAGAGGGCAAACTCTGAGCGATTTCTCCACCACCACGTTATAGACAGAGAGAGAGACAGAGAGACAGACAGATGGATAGATAGATAGATGGATGGATGGAGTTTAGTCATTCTTATATACATAGACATATATATATATATATATATATATATATATATATATACAAATATATATTATATATATGTATATTTATTGATATATGTTGTTGTTTTTCACTACTTGTGTTCATAACATTCTCTTCTTCACTTTTATCCGTCTAGCTCTCTTTCTGTTTCTGTGTGAAACTGAACCCAAATAATGTGATTATGATTCACAAAAGACTGATTTATTTTACTCTTTTCTTTTACTTTTTCTTTTTCTTTGTTTCCTGTTAACTTGAGTTTCATTTATTTGTTTTAAATCTCTGGTAAAGTTTAACCTGAAGTGTAAATGTTGATTAATCAGTGAGAACATGAAGCGATATTTGTTTTTCAAATAGTTTCATGTGTGAATGAACTGTTCCTCAAAGAGCCTCCGAGGGACCAATAAAGAATAAAATATAATAAAATAATCTGAGTTTTGAGAAGCTTCACAGTTCATATTTATTTATTTGTTGTTGTTATTGTCCTCACAGATTCGGTCACGTGATGGTTAAATAACAGCATGACATGATGCGTTCAGGTTCTTCTGTATTATTCATGTAAACTGCTGTGATTGGCCAGAATACGCAAGGGCGGGGCTTAGTGACGTCACCGTCCTGAGAAGTTAGATTACAAAATAAGTCTTTCACTCACAAAAGTACATTTAGAAATATAAGCTGCTATAAATGAATAATAATAAACTTAATAATTATATGATAAAATGATTACAACTGTTATAAAAATAGTTATCATTATTATTATCATTTGTATCATTATTATTATTTTATATTATTATTATTTTCTTTTTATCATTATTATTATTTTCTTTTTATTATTATTATTATTATTATTATCATTGTCACTATCATTATTATTTAATTTGTATTATTATTATTATTACATTACTATTTTATTTGTATTATTATCATTATTAACATTATTATTATTATCATCATTATTATTGTTATTATTATCATTATTATTATTATTATCATCATTATTATTATTATTATCATCATTATTATCATCATTATTATTGTTATTATTATCATTATTATTATTATTATTATTATCATCATTATTATTATTATTATCATGTGAACTGTTCAACGTGTATTTCTTACTTATTTGTTATATTTTAACACTTCATAAACACGGTCATGTATAAAGGTCTGTAACTCTCATCATTGTATTTTCCGAGCAGCCCTTGAAGGCATCACGCTGATACCCGCACCGCCCCCCCATCACCACCACACACCCCCCGCACCGGTGAGGCGTAACAATCACCTTCTCCTCTGCAGCTGAGACCAGAACTATACTGAGCCCGGATCAGGAGCATGAACGCATAGACCGGGTCTCCTGCTGGACCGGATGCACCATGTGGTCCTGAATGAGCTCAGACGGACCTGAGATGTGATGGGAGAGGAGCAGGATGGGCAACAAGCAGACAACCTTCACGGAGGAGCAGCTGGAGGCGTTTCAGGTCTGGACCTGGTCCATAACCATCATTATTATTATTAATATCTTCATTATTGTTGTTGTTATTGTTGTTATTATACTGTAATAACAACACAGCATGAAGCAGATTCCTCTACACATCCATCATCTCCTTAATTAAGACGGAGGAGCAGGCAGGCCTGTGATTGGCTGAGCCGCCTCTCTCTCTGCATCACGTGACGCTGAGTGACAGGGTGTAAGCGGATCCTCCCCTGGGGACAAGCACCGGGTCTGTGACTCTGTGTGTGTGTGTGTGCGTGTGTTTACAGGACTGCACCTTTTTCACCAGGAAGGAGATCCAGCGGTGAGTTTACCAGGAAACAAACAACAACAACCACAACACACCTTTATCACCTTTGAGTGAGGGGGCGGGGCTACACATTATATATTATATATCTAATAATAATCAGCTGTTTTATGTTCAAGCTCCAGAGTTTAGAAGCTTTATAGAGAAATGTAAAGCTTCCGTAAACATGTTTTCTTCTAATTTCTCAATAAAAATATATGTTTAAATGAATAATAATAATCAGATTAGTGACATCACCTTTTTACCTAAGCCCCGCCCACTTTAATGCGGAGATAAAGCATGTGATTTTAAACAAACTAAAACATTAAAACATAAATCTGTGATTTTAAATAAACAAAGTATCAATAAAGTTATAATGGTTAATCCTCAGGGGAACATGAGTTTTCATTGGTAGCTGAGATGTTTTATCGTGTCACATGACTCGTATGTTTTAGGTTACACAGTCGATATCGTGAACTCGCTCCTCATCTAGTTCCGCTGGATTACACCAACAACCCCGACATCAGGGTTCCTCTGACACTCATCGTCACCATGCCGGAGCTCAAGGTAGGTAGTCCTCTTTACACCTGTGATCCTTCACCTGTGATCCTTCACCTGTGATCCTTAACCTGTGTGACAGGAGAACCCGTTCAGAGACAGAATCGTAGAGACGTTCTCCGAGGACGGACACGGGAACCTCAGCTTCAACGACTTCGTCGACATGTTTTCTGCACTCTGTGAAACTTCACCCAGAGAGCTCAAGACCATCTACGCCTTCAGGATTTACGGTAAGATGGAGGAGAGGAAGGTAGACAGGCAGACAGAGTCCTCAGTGTCCTTAGTGTTCTCATAGTTCTAAGAGTCCTCAGTGTCCTCAGAGTCCTCAGTGTCCTCATAGTCCTTGGTGTCCTCAGTGTCCTCATAGTCCTCAGGGACCTTGGTGTCCTCGGCATCCTCTGATTCCTCGATGTCCCCAGTGTCCTCAGTGTCCTCAGAGTCCTCAGTGTGATCTTGTGGTTGTGGTCCAGACTTTAACAGGGACAACTTCATCTGTAAGGAGGACCTGAAGAAGACCCTGAACAAGCTGACCAAAGGAGACCTGACCCCCGAGGAGGTCTCTCTGGTCTGTGATAAGTCCATGGAGGAGGCCGACCTGGACGGGGACAGCAAGCTCTCCTTCTCCGACTTCGAGAACATGGTATCAAAGGCTCCGGACTTCCTCAGGTACCAGGACTCTGCTGTCTTTATTGATCTCTCTCTCATCAATAATGCGCCGTGATTGGTCGATCAAACTTCTGTCAGGAAGCTCTTTAGAAAAAAAAGTTGCTCAGTACAGAACTCAGAGCAATTGCCTCCAACGGCTCTCAACATGGCGACGGTGAGCCTACAAGCTAGCAGCTAATGATGCTAACAACAACAACAAAGCACTAAAAGGCACGCTCACATGCACTAACGTGCATTAAAAAGCATTCTAACACGCACGCTTACATGCACTAACATGCACTAAAAGACACGCTCACATGCACTAACGTACACCAACATGCACCAAGAGGCACAGGTTTTGATTCTACGACAACAATATCTTGACCACAAATCACCATTTCTCTGCATCACTGACGGATGTGATCAGTGTTTCACATTTAAACCACACCCACCAGTGATGTCACAGTATATGCTCCAGAACACTGTGACATCACAGCGGTGAGGTGAGATGTTAAATCACCGGAGGTCAGCAAAGACGGGGGTTTTTAGCTGATCTTTGAAGGGATTTGATTGGCCGATGAAACATCTGTCCCTCTGAAGGATCTTTGTGGTCCAACAGATGAAACTCATCCTGTTTCTGTTTTTGTCTGCAGTAACTTCCACGTACGAATATGAGACTCTTCAGAGGACACAACGTCTCCTCCTGAAACCCTCCGACCCACCTCGACTCAGTGCCTGACCTTTCTATCGCCGGCGGAGAGTCTTCTTCTGGTCTGGACTCACAGAAGACACGTTTCAGAGGGAAAGTAGTTACTGCATGAAAACCTTCTCTTTAAAAGACGGTGTTGTGGAGCGATGAAACTACGACGGGGCTAATTTTATACCGAGAGAGAGCGTCTCCGACGTCTCCTCTGGACCGTCTCGCTCCTCGGAGACGCTTTGGGAGACGCTGCAGAGCAAACAGGGCTTTTCTGACTTCTGTGCTTTTGCAGAAAAGGTCGGATCCACCGATGGGATTCATTTCAAAAAGCACAGTTTTAAAGGGCAAACAAACAGTGAAGAGCTATGCAATGTGTTAATGAAGTGCATGTTGTAAATGGCTCCTAGCTGTGTTCGGTTTCTTCTTCTGGTGTTGTGACTCGTTCTGGTGCATAATGACAATCACAGTAGACTGTAGTTCAGTTGATGGAAGGGCTCTCTGTCGTCTCACCTGTAAACTTTGGCTTTGATAAATCTCTCTTTTCCTTTTCACTCATTCAAGAGAAAAAAGGTTTTCAGGCTAGATTAGAAATAAATAAATAAATAAATAAAAGATGTTTCTGTTTCTCCATGAAGCTTCTTAAACTGATCCAGGTTCATCTGGAATATCTCAACTCTCCTCTGAACACACTCTTCTACTGATTCATGGTTCCTTTAAACGTTCTGCAAAAAACAGACAGAATACTGTTTTATATTAAGACGCTAAATACACACTAAAGATCTAGAAGAAAACAGACTAAATGAAGCAAATACTGCCCCCTAGTGCCAAGGATCTGGAATGTTACATATATGTCACAATGGGCGTTTACGTATCAATGTTTTCCTCATTTTAAAAGGTCATTTAACCTATTTTTGATTGGTAACAAAGATTTGCCTTTTTATTTGCATTTCCACAACACATATCAAAAGTATAACCTTTCTGGTTAGATTTAATCAAAACATTTTTTTCAGATTTGTTTTACAAGACAGAAATGTCTTCTTTATGATCTTCATCCTGTCGTTCATTCTGATCAATACTGCAAAATAAATAATTAAATTACCTTGAAATAGGACCAAAATAGGAGTTAAATCTAGTTTGTTTGTGTGTTTTATTTGCTGATATACATTTTTACTTTCATTTTGTCATAATTCATTTTAATAATAATTTAAAAAATTTGAATTTTTTTAGTTTAAATGTCTTTTGAATTCAGCAACAGAACATATTTTAACTAAAATATTTGAATCAGGTAAATCAATTGAACAGCTCATTACTATTTGTCTTATTGTGAAAAATATGTCACTTTGTTTTCTGAGACAATTATAAGACATATCTGTCACATCAGTATTTTCATAACTTTATATATTAATATAAATTTATAGATAAATGAGTTTGATAAACATGGTTAGAACAGTTTAGATGTAATGTAGGACATGTTATCAAAGCATTAGAATTGTTAAATGTGTTGAAACTTACCTTTAGCAAGAAAAACAAGCTTTTTGAAATTAGCTCGTTCTGCCACATGTGCTGACCAGCCAGGCAGCCATTTTGGAAGTGATGTCATTGGTACACAAATGACCTCACTGTCACATGACCTCACCAGGATGTTCAGTATGTGTCACTTAGGGACTTCAAGAGTTAAAATCAAAGATGAAAGGAACTTTCCAGGATATTTAAAGTGTCACCGTGGGTCCTTCTGGGTTAAAAATGACACAGACCTCATTCTGTGTAAAATATGTATTTCAATCTGTTGATCTGAAGTTAATGAGCGACTTCAACAAGTTACTGTGGTTTCAGTTCAAAGTCACTTTTGAATAAAGAAAAACCACAATCTTCCTTTCAGAAACTAAACAATAAAACACCGTCCTGTGTTGTGGTCGGAGCAGCAGATAAAGAAGAGCTTCAGTCTCTATTCTATAAACGTTAGTCTCAACGTTCAGTATGAGCTCACTTCACAACAGCTGCTTCACTGAAACATCACAGTCTCCTGATTTTGTTCCCATAAAACTAACAGGCTTCAGGTTTCAGGATTCATGCTTCATGCTTCAGGTTTCAGGCTTCAGGGTTCAGGATTCAGGATTCATGCTTCATGCTTCAGGCTTCAGGTTTCAGGATTCATGTTTCATGCTTCATGCTTCATGCTTCAGGTTTCAGGTTTCAGGTTTCAGGATTCATGCTTCAGGGTTCAGGATTCATGCTTCAGGTTTCAGGTTTCAGGCTTCAGGTTTCAGGCTTCAAGCTTCAGGCTTCAAGCTTCAGGTTTCAGGTTTCAGGTTTCAGTTTTCAGGCTTCAGGTTTCAGGCTTCAGGGTTCATGATTCATGCTTCAGGTTTCAAGCTTCAGGTTTCGGGTTTCAGGCTTCAGGGTTCAGGATTCATGCTTCATGCTTCATGCTTCAGGTTTCAGGCTTCATGCTTCAGGTTTCAGGCTTCAGGGTCCAGGATTCATGATTCAGGCTTCATGCTTCAGGTTTCAGGCTTCAGGGTCCAGGATTCATGCTTCAGGTTTCATGCTTCAGGCTTCATATTTCATGCTTTATGTTTCATGCTTCAGGCTTCAGGCTTCAGGCTTCATATTTCATGCTTTATGTTTCATGCTTCATGCTTCAGGCTTCAGGCTTCATGTTTCATGCTTTATGTTTCATGTTTCATGCTTCAGGCTTTATGTTTCATGTTTCATGCTTCATGCTTCATGCTTCATGTTTCATGCTTCATGTTTCATGCTTCATGTTTCAGGCTTCATGTTTCATGTTTCATGTTTCATGCTTCATGCTTCAGGCTTCATGTTTCATGCTTTATGTTTCATGTTTCATGCTTCAGGCTTCATGTTTCATGTTTCATGCTTCATGCTTCATGCTTCATGTTTCATGCTTCATGTTTCAGGCTTCATGTTTCATGTTTCATGTTTCATGCTTCAGGCTTCATGTTTCATGCTTTATGTTTCATGTTTCATGCTTCAGGCTTCAAGCTTCATGCTTCATGCTTAATGCTTCATATTTCAGGCTTCATGTTTCATGCTTCAGGCTTCATGCTTCATGTTTCATGCTTCAGGCTTCATGCTTCATGTTTCATGCTTCAGGCTTCATGTTTCATGTTTCATGTTTCATGCTTCATGCTTCATGCTTCATGTTTCATGCTTCATGTTTCAGGCTTCATGTTTCATGCTTCATGCTTAATGCTTCATATTTCAGGCTTCATGTTTCATGCTTCAGGCTTCATGCTTCATGTTTCATGCTTCAGGCTTCATGTTTCATGTTTCATGCTTCATGTTTCATGCTTCAGGCTTCATGTTTCATGCTTTATGTTTCATGTTTCATGCTTCAGGCTTCAAGCTTCATGCTTCATGCTTAATGCTTCATATTTCAGGCTTCATGTTTCATGCTTCAGGCTTTATGTTTCATGTTTCATGCTTCAGGTTTCATGCTTCATGTTTCATGCTTCATCTTTCATGCTTCATGTTTCATGTTTCATGCTTCAGGCTTCATGTTTCATGTTTCATGTTTCATGCTTCAGGCTTCATGTTTCATGCTTCAGGCTTCATGCTTCATGTTTCATGTTTCATGTTTCATGCTTCAGGTTTCATGCTTCAGGCTTCATGCTTCATGCTTCAGGCTTCATGCTTCATGCTTCAGGCTTCATGCTTCATGTTTCATGCTTCAACCTTCAGGCTTCATGCTTCATGTTTCATGTTTCATGCTTCAGGCTTCATGTTTCATGCTTCATGTTTCATGCTTCAGGCTTCATGCTTCATGCTTCAGGCTTCATGCTTCATGCTTCAGGCTTCATGCTTCATGTTTCATGCTTCAACCTTCAGG
>NW_022280220.1:235575-236169 GCF_004355925.1 Anarrhichthys ocellatus | reverse complement strand
GCTTCATGTTTCATGCTTCATGCTTCAGGCTTCATGTTTCATGCTTCGGGCTCAGGCTTCATGCTTCAGGCTTCGGGCTTCGGGCTTCATGCTGCTGTTCAGAGGTCGTTCTGTTCAGCTGGAGACTGAAACACCATCGAGACATTTATCCTGATTATTCTGACCGACCAACTGTGGCGACGACATCGTGTTCCTGCTGCCTCAGCACACCGACTTCATCCTGCTGTCTGTCTGCTGGACCTGCTCTGTGCAGCTGAGGGAGTATCAACTACTGATCATCAATCAATGCTCAATGACTAACTTGACATTTACAGGTAGAGAATGCTACAACCAGCTGTGGAGTAAAACGGAGAGGACATGTGTTGTAAAGCAGGATGTTAGTTATTGTTTGTCACACATCAATACCTCCAGCTGGTGATACTACAACACTTAACATCCGTCTGTTAATCGAGACACGTTGACTACATGTTAAATATTATAGACTAATATAAACTTACTGAATCCATGGAAACATTAGTGTATTGTATTCAATGTATTGGTTATTTTATATGTCCTTTAGCAACACCTAGTGGCGATTGTGAATAGCTGCACTCA
>NW_022280220.1:209995-212495 GCF_004355925.1 Anarrhichthys ocellatus | reverse complement strand
AAGGGCCCCCGGGGCCCCGGGCCCCTTTGACGTCTGGGTGTGTCCACAAGGGGGCGCCACAGCGGCCAGACAATTACAGAAAACAAAGAGGAACCATTTTGATCCCTTCAGCAGTTTTAAAAAACATCACATTGAAAAAGAAACAGCTCCATGTTACAGACGTGGCCCTCTTTGTCTCTCAGCTACTTGAGCTTCTCCTCCTCCTCATTGTTATTGTTGTTGTTGTTGTGGAGGTTCAGGTCAAAGCCCGACTGCTTCCTCAGGGCGCGCGGTGCTAGCGTCTTCTTCAGGAAGAGTTTCTGCAGGAAGCGGTTGCTGAGGCTGAAGGGGCAGTAGCTGTGGATCAAGTACATGAGGCCGACGCCGGGTCCCGCAAAGTAGCGCGCCTGGGGCCTCGGAGACAGCAGCGCCTGGACGATGGTCTCCGTTACGGGGCTCAGGTCCGGGTTGGCCTGACTGGCGTAGCGGTGGAACAGCTCCTTGGTCTCCGTCAGGTAGTCCTCGCCGTAGTCCTCCAGTAGCGCCGGGGGAAGACCCTGCAGCAGCTGCTTGTGCTGCCGCTCCCAGTGGGCGTGGTTACTGGAGTGACCTGCAGAGGAGAACCCAGCTCAGGGTTAACACGGTTACAGGGCTGTTTGAATATATATATATGTTTTATTAAGTTTAATTCAACTTCAAGAAACTCCCCAGAAACAGGATCCCAGCATGCTTTGTTAGACGGTAACAACTCATTCAAAGGGTTTGAAGAAATGATGAAGTGAAGTTTAAAATGTTGAATAGTTTGTTATACTTTGATATCAGGATTTTTTTAAAGGAGCATTGTTTGTTATCTTGAGAAAATAATGGAATGACGTGCATATTAACTACACAATATGATCTAATTCAGTGTCTCCAACATGCTGCAGTTTGTTGTTTTTGAGAAACGGATTCAATCGGAGATATCCTGACTGAACCTTATGTCCCATAATGCACCTGGGGTCAGCTGTCACGCCTCCTTAAAACGTGTCACTTCTGCAAGAAGCACCACTCATAGCTCCACTAACGAGCCTCCTCTATCCTCAAGATGCGCTTTTAAGGACTCGAGACATACTCAGAGTCTGAGATTGATTTCTGAGTCATAGGCAAGAGGAGACGAGGAGATGAGGAGGCGAGGAGAAGACGAGAAGAGGAGGCGACCTTGCTGACTGGTTAACAGACACTCCTCCAATTTTAACTGCATGTTAGACATCTGCATTCTGAGGTATTGAGAGTATGAAGCACTGAAAATGATTTTCCTGAGAAGCAGAAACATGTCGTAACGTATTTAGTGTAAACGCTGAGTCAGCAGTCTCAGCGTGAGCTTGAATCTTCCGGATTAAAGAGAGCAGCAGGATAAAGTGTGTATGTGTATAAAGTGTATGTCTCAACACAATGACCGGTTAAGTTAATGTCACGGGGCATGGTGGTGGACTCAACCGCAGACCAGAAGTTGAGTGAAATGGAATTTAATAAACACTTAACTTAGAACGTGAACACTACAAAAACACACAGGGAATCCAGGGACGAGACAAGAGGGCAAATCCAGCAGGACGAGGCAGGGCAGACAGTCTGGGAAACCAGACGAGCAAAAACGGGTGTGTAGGTATGAACACAAAAACAATGATCTGGCAGTGGGTGACTGGGAGGCAGGGGTTTAAATAGTGGCTAGAACAGGTGAGGAGAGTTGTGCTGATGAGGGAGTGTTTGATTAGTGATCAGGGGCAGGTGAAGGGAGTTAGACTGGTGCTGAGGGAGTGGCTGACAGGTAGAGGGCGGAGCTACAGAAAGAAACACACAAAGACAGAACACAGAAGGCAAAGCCTGATCGTGACAGTTAAGTTAAGTCTCTTTTGTGAATCCTGAAAGTCTCCTGATGACATTGTGTTTTTTTTAAACCCCCACTGAGAAAACAAACCGAGGAGACGAGCAACAGGCTTCTATCGGCCAACAGTCTCTAATCACATCCAACCTCAGAATCACGAGTCAGCAATTTGTAGTTTGTGAGAGAACAGATGGTCCATGTGGTCCTCGTTCTGCTCAGCAGGAGGTCTGTCATCATGCTCAAACCACAACACAGAACACGGCCTGGAGGACTCAACGGTGGCAGGAAGGAGACCAGTTAGGATCAATAACACTGTGATTGGCTGTTTGTGGTCTCTTGTTTACATTCTGAGGCCCAGCAGAGTCCAGATCAGCTGATCACAGCTCATCACAAGTCCTACGTTCACCCGAGGACACATCTTTAGTTTACATAGAGATCCGTGGAGAAGAGGAGGTGGTGTAGATGTGGTGGTATAGATGTGGTGGTGTAGAGGTGGTGGTGTAGATGTGATGGTGTATAGGTGGTGGTGTAGATGTGATGGTGTATAGGTGGTGGTGTAGATGTGGTGGTGTAGATGTGGTGGTGTAGATGTGGTGTAGAGGTGGTGGTGTGGAGGTGGTGGTGTAGAGGTGGTGGTGTAGAGGTGGTGTAGATGTGGTG
>NW_022280220.1:209656-209895 GCF_004355925.1 Anarrhichthys ocellatus | reverse complement strand
TGTAGATGTGGTGGTGTAGATGTGGTGTATAGGTGGTGATGTACATGTGGTGGTGTAGATGTGGTGTATAGGTGGTGGTGTAGATGTGGTGGTGTAGAGGTGGTGGTGTAGATGTGGTGTAGATGTGGTGGTGTAGATGTGGTGTAGAGGTGGTGGTGTAGATGTATGTGGTGTAGATGTGGTGGTGTAGATGTGGTGGTGTAGATGTGGTGGTGTAGATGTGGTGTAGAGGTGGTGGT
>NW_022280220.1:204225-209646 GCF_004355925.1 Anarrhichthys ocellatus | reverse complement strand
ATGTGGTGGTGTAGATGTGGTGTAGAGGTGGTGGTGTAGATGTGGTGTAGAGGTGGTGGTGTAGATGTGGCGGTGTAGAGGTCGTGGTGTAGATGTGGTGTAGAGGTGGTGGTGTAGATGTGGGTGGTGTTACCTGTCTTGAAGGAGGACGGTAGGATGGTGGACACTTGGACCCCCCAAGGCTCCAGCTCATGTCTCAGAGTGTTGATCAGGAGGTTGAGAGCTGCTTTAGATGCTCCGTACGCTGCCAGACAGGGAAACGGCTGGTCACCTGAAAACACAGGTATGACATCATCACGACATCACCATGACATCACACACACACTGACCAATGAGCTTCAAGTCTTAAAGCTGCATTCTCTCTAGTGTCCACCAGGGGGCGACTCCTCTGGTTGTATAGAAGTCTATGAGAAAATGACTCTACTTCTCTCTTGATTTATTACCTCAGTAAACATTGTAAACATGAGTTTATGGTCTCAATCTCTAGTTTCAAGTCTTCTTCAATACAGCATGATGTTCATTTAGTACATTATGGTCCATTTAGAGTCACACAGACCATAAAGCAGGGGATGCTTTAGGGCGGGGCTCCACAGTGATTGACAGGTCTCTACCAGAGACGTATATGGCGTCTCTACGTCACTCCTCCTCAGTCCAGATGTGGTCACTTCCTCTTTTCTGGTTACATAACGAACATAAGATTGCGACAGACAAAATCTCTGAAATCGAGGCTTCATAACAGCAGTCCACAAACCAACGAGAGACGTCATGATGACTACATCCACTTCCTGTGAGGTGACCGACCACTTACTCAATTATTGGTTGATTTATATGATTATTATATGTGTTTTTTTTATTTCATAATGTCTGATTTACTCATGCTGTAGTGGTGTGTGTGTGTATGTGTGTATGTGTGTGCGCGTGTGTTTGTGTCGGGAACACACCGGCGGGGCTGGAGATGGTGACGATGCGACCTTTGGCCTGTCGCAGCAGCGGCAGGAAGCTCTTGGTGACGCTCAGCGTGCCGAAGAAGTTGACGTCCATGCAGCCGCGGAAGTTTGACATCAGCGAAAGCTCGACGTCTCCGAAGTTCACGCACACGCCGGCGTTGTTCACCAAACCCCACAGACCTGCCGAACACACACACACACACACACACACACAAACTCAACACTATCTCATTGCCAATGAGTCATTGGACAACGACCACAGGCTCCACTGGGATTCCCTGTGCTGCGACCTGATGTCACAGAATCTATAAAACTCTGCGTCACCTCCAGCTCTGGGCCGTCCCGTCAGACCTGAGTTGGTGGAAGGAGGTTCAGAAACAACGTTGCTTTTGAAGAAACCCTAGATCATAGTCTTAACTTCGCTGGACAAACAATAGACCGAAGGAGAGAACGGATAACTTCTATGCCACGTTCTCTCCCCGTTAACATCGACATTTTGCCAGTCCTAAGGATGAGAATCCCCTTAACTTCCGAGAAATCCCCACTTGCATACGAAGGGTTTAACACCGCACAGGTTGAAGCTCCGGACTCCGAGTTTAACCAAGAAACTCGAAGAACCACATCGACCGCTACGAAGTCCTCTCACAGTAAGAGGCTTGTGTCTGGGCAGAGTTATAGTGTGTTTATTACCTTGTTTTGTTTTGTTTCAGTTTACTGTATTGTTATAAGTCCTCAGTTACTCCTCATATACCCCTCATGTATTCCTCAGATTGTCCTCGTATGTACTCCTCAGTCACTCCTCTTAAATCAACTCAAGAGTGATTTAGTTGTTTCCATCCCGTCTCTTCTGCTTCAGTTCAGTGATTTCCTAGAAAGTCATTATGTATTCTTGTAAACAGTAAAACACACTGATGCTGTAAACAGTGAGCACCACCACAGAGCGTTTAAATGAAACAGCCATCTGGTCCCAGAACAAGCTGTGGTTTGGCTTCAGCAGACGGTCATTACCTTTGAGGCCCAGCTTGGCCTTGGTGGCCAGCAGGGCCTGTTGGACCTGCTGTGGCTGGGTGATGTCCACCTGGAGGAGGGTGAGGTGGGGGGAGCAGGTCCTCTGCAGATCTCTGGCTCCGTCTCCCGACAGGTCCAACACTGTGGCGAACACCTCGAAGCCAAGAGCGTCCAGATGCTTCGCCGTCGCGTTCCCAAAACCAGAGTCACATCCTGCAGGGACACAAGGACCGACTCATTATCACCTGGTGAGGTCAGGACCACAGACTGAGCTGCACTCAAACTCCTGTCAATAGAATCACCACACAAGTAAAGTCAACGAACACCGCCATTTACTTCATCTACAACTGAAGGAGACGGTGCCCCCCCAAAACCATGACCCTGGTTAAGATCTTAAAAATTGATTTTGACACGAGAAAATTATTAATTCTGTGAAAAATGTCCAGTTAATAAAGCAGCCATAAACAGAGATTTTAACAGTAGATTAAGAAACATTCCTTTATTAGTCCCACAGTGGGGAAATTATTGTCTGCATTTGACCCATCCCTGTATATATTGGGAGCAGTGGGCTGCCAATGACAGGCGCCCAGGGAGCAGTTATGGGTTCAGTGTCTTGCTCAGGGAGACTTCGACACAGGACACGGTGCAGCTGAGGATCAAACCGGTGACCTTTCGGTTGGCGGACAACCCTCTCTACCCAGTAACAACGGTCGCCTCCATTATTATCTGATTTGAAAGTATGATAACTGGGTCCACGACTAAGAATCAAAATCTTGGTTGGTCATGTATTATCTATATAAATGTTCCAATTTCCTAGGATTTGATCCCATGTCAGCGCGTAACATCCTCTGCAGCTCCAGAGCAGCGGATTGGATCGATGTCCTGACTCTTAATCTCAGATCACTTTTCACCTGTTTGGAGTGAAAACAGAGCAGACTATGACATCATCATCCTCGTCCTCCTGCTGCAGCTCTGATTGGCTCATTGCCCAGCAGTTGTTTGGATAGCGGGCAGGTTTGGACAGAGACTGATCCGGCATCAGTTCTCGGTCACATTCATCAGTCAGCACAAATAGAGACAACGAAAACATTGTTGTAATTTATTGCCTCAACGCTGTAATAACACTGCTCAGCGTACAGAAACCCATCAATCACAGATCAATGGAGATGAATTAAATTGAGACATCGAAGAGCTTTTAAAAGAGTTATTGTACCGTTAGCAAATGAGCTAACTGTCAGTTAGCAAGCTTGTTAGCTCAGAGAGCTTTCTCCATCTTCAGTTTTATTATTTAACTTTATTGAATGAAATGATGAACAATCCTGAGAACTGAATGTCAGAGCTCGACACCGTGCAGAGAAACAGAGAGCAGAGGCCATCGTGCCCACGTATGTTTTCTCAGAAGGGTCCCTCAGAAACCAGCCGCCGTGGGGATAAGGTCACATTACCCGCAACTCGCCCCATGTTTCCCAGAAGTCCCGGCACCTACAACCTGATCCCTGGCGGTACTCACTGTTCTGTTTGTTCCTTTTGTGTCTGAAAGAGCTCTGCTGGCGAGAGCGCGGAGGCTGTTGGCACGTTGCTGCACACCGTGTCCTTGGAGGGTTTCCAGTCACGTCCCAAGAACAGAAAGAGAGAAACGCTGGCTCCAGAAGTAAATACCAGCGCTGTGCTGCATGTTACAGGAGCTCAGTGTGCAGCTGATCATGACCACACACACACACACACACACACACACACACATTTACATATTCAGATGGGTGATGACAGACAGAGCTGTCAGAACTCTGATTATAAAAGAGGAAAATCATGAACTTTATGACTCTGAAAAGAGTTTCAACACAATAAATATGTTGGTCTCCGTGTGTTCTTCTACAGATGGAGGAGAATGTTTCACATGTCTCTGAGTAAAGTCTTCTTCATCCTGTCTCTGAGTAAAGTCTTCTTCATCCTGTCTCTGAGTAAAGTCTTCTTCATCCTGTCTCTGAGTAAAGTCTTCTTCATCCTGTCTCTGCCGACCTCACAGCGAGCCTCTGTCTATGAGGTCCAGAGAGGCCGACGGAGATGCAGTCGGTCCTGGTGGAGGATCTCTCTCTCTCTCTCTCTGGAACATGCCCAGTGTAAACGGACCATTTAGAGCCAAAGATTCATCTCCATAGAACAGAAAGTCGGGGGGTTATTGTCGCTGTGGGAGACGGATTCGGGCTCTGAGGAGGAGCAGCGTTACGTAATGAGGCCCGAGGGCTCGGAGGGGCCCCTCGGATGAAGAAATAAATGTGGATGTGTGCAGAATAGAGAGAGGTCAAAACACACATCTGTCTCTGGGTGGAGGCCTCAACATCTCAACATCTGCACAGCAGCTCCTCCTTCAGAGATGACGATTCACTTTAACACAACGTGACCTAAACCAACGAGGTCACCAGCAGACGGCTTTAGAAACTCCTCAAACTGTTCTCTTTTAAAGCTATTTGTATTCTTATCATGTCTAACTGTTCATCTATTTATGACCTGACAGAAATGAGCTTCTGCTGACCATAAATAAACTGATCCTGAGATACTCAGCGCATCTGCAGCTGTGCGTTAAAAGTTGAAATTAGCAGAGGACGAGCATGTGAGGCGTCACTCGACGTCTCATTAGAAGGCTTAAAGAGAGCCATGTGCTGCGGTTGACAGGTCAGGATGTTCAGGAAATACACCTGGAAAACATCACGGCTCCAACATCACGTTGACTGTTAATCACTGCTGTCAGAGGACGAGGTCATCATCTAGAAGTGAGGAATGAAACCACGAGAGGGTCACACAGAGTTCACTCACACAACTCTCAATGGAGCTCATTCAGCAACACAAGTGTGTTTATAAAAAAGGTCCTGAAGCCAGTCCGTCAGACAGCACACGTGTTCTGAAAGAGCAGAATCGATGAATCTCGTCCTCGTGAACTGAGAACATGTGACAGTTGATCTTTATCAGCAGATAAACTCCGTTTAGGACACAAACAAACGAAGAGTTGAGAGAATAAAGTCCAGAATGAAGAAGGTGAAGCAGCATTATGTCAAAAGTAAAAAAACGTACTTCTGAAGGGAACGATCTGCAACATCTTGCAGCAACAATAAACATGTCCTATAAATAGCACAATCAATCACTAATTATTGGACGGCATGCTTCCTAATCAAACAGCGTTCATCTATTCTAAAAGACCAGAATGCTTTGGAAAATAATGAAAGCAATTATTAAAAATATTATATTTGATAAAAGTATTTATGGAATATAATTGCCGTTCCAATGATTCCTATGCTGGCGCTCTAGTGACGGCGTTCCAGTGATGGTGTTCTCTCCTGCTGTTTGTTCCGTTGCAGTCAAACCGTTTTCTCTGAGAGAACTCTCTGAAGGTCTTCATCACTTCATCAATTAGAAACTTGATCGGAGGAGAAACAGGTCATGTGATCGGAGGAGAAACAGGTCATGTGATCGG
>NW_022280220.1:197524-204215 GCF_004355925.1 Anarrhichthys ocellatus | reverse complement strand
AACAGGTCATGTGATCGGAGGAGGAACAGGTCATGTGATCGGAGGAGGAACCGACAAGGATCACGAGGAACTCTTGAGTGATCGTCAGAGATCTGAAATCAGGATTCTGATCCTCACAGGAAGCTGCTGAACTGATTGGTCTGAATTTGCATAAAATTGGAACTCTTGATGAACATTCTGCTGACATGAAGTGACTGAGAGGAAGAAGCAGTTAAATATAGAGAGGAGGGGGGGGGGGGGGTTAGGAGAAGGAAATGTAGATGAGATGAAAGAGAAGAAGAAAAGAAAAACATGGCCGAGGGGTAAAAATAACAAAAACAAAGAAGTAGAATAAAAACATGAAGAAGGAAGAACAAAAGGAAAAGATGAGGAGAAAAGAAGACGAAGAGAATTCAAGTCAATAAGGAAAGAAAACAACCAGTTAACTTCCTTATTACTTAGAATAGAAAGTGATATTTTAAAGGTCTAACGTTGGATTTGTGTTCTTGTTTTTCTTTTGTTTAACTACAGCTGTGTAACTAAACCATTGGACCAGAGACCAGCGTCTCCTGAGTGTCCAGACTGAAGCTTCATAGAAACCACCGAAATACTGAGAGGGAAGATTTGAGCTTTTATTCCTAAAGGCCACGCCCACCTCCTTCCCTTTGCCGTCATATTGATCGAATGTGTTCGAGTCTCAGCAAAAACCAGACCAGATGATTAACAGCATGAAGGTTCACCAGAAACTCAGAGATCCAGGCCCGCTGGAAGGAAGAGATTCACAGGAGAACCAGAACCAGGACTGAGAGGGGCAGGCTGTCAGACCCTGCTGTAGTAAAACGAGAGATTTTCTAAAGGGACTCTGGTGAAACACTACCATTTTAGTCCACAGGGGGCGACACAATCAACACAACATGAAAGTTCTTTGTCACTTTGAAAACCTTTTAAACCCTAGCCCTATTTTTAGGCCTCTGCTCGAAAATTGCATACCCGTATTTTAAAAGACTGTAAATCTTAAACTACAAGGTCTATTTTAATAATTTTGATGGTATAATACAGGTAAAACTTGTGAGACACTTGCTCAGATGTGTAAATATTGTGTATATGTTACTGGTTAATAGTGAATGAAGATGCACACAGCTCAAATTGAAAATTTCAGGTTCGCCTGAAAAAAAAGCACTTTTATTGAAAATATTTATTTGAAATTATGCAGATTGAAGCCTAAAAATACTCCACAGTCATAGCACAACATGTTTGTGGTGTCTACAAGCACATTTTACTTAGATTGAATGAAGCAGGCTAGCATTAATGAGGAGTTTCAAGCCGAATTCTCATTTTTGGAAACAGCTTTTGCGCTGCTCTATTCTAATTTTATATACTATATAACTATATATTAACTATATATTCACTTGCCTTATCACTAAGAGTGTTCAATACATCGTAATAAAGCAGTTTGGCATCATTTTCAGCCATTTTCAGCTCTCATGTCTCTCCTCCATAAAAAAATTTCCTCTCAGTCCGTATCTACGTAAGCTTCTGTCGGGCCTGTGATTGGTGGATTTCATCATGTGACACCTTGTTGAACGCGGAAGAGAGTAACGAAAGCACTACGCGGATTATTTCGAAGATTGACAGCCTTTTAGCCACTCAAAATTTCGATATGCTTGGCACAACCCCTATGTGTAAAATCCATTGGTCCAGCAGGAAAATGCTGCCCATTTCTTCATAAAAGGTCCCAGCACGTTCATTTCAATTTCAATGAGAGAGAGTGGAGAGAGGGGCTATTTTCGCTGCATCGGATTTCAATGGATTACCTGCGTTTTTCGGCACGAAAATCACCAAAAGGTATGCTCCGTTTCAATTTTTTTTCTGGGGAGCAGTGCGTTGTTTGTTGGCTTTGTTCATGTAACCTTTGAATGGTTTGACGGAGGTGAATTCGGAGACCGTGAGTTGACGCGGTATCGAGCCCTAGTACGGAATCATGTATCCATCCACCATGATCGCTGCCGGCTTTGTGATGGAAGATGAAAATCGGATGCAAAGTTCGCCAATTTTTGGAGAAAAATCCGTGATTTTGTGATAAATCTTCTAGTTTATTGAATTAGTTTGTGTATAACTGTGTATAATGGCTGGTATGATGATTTTGCCCAGACATTTTTTGTTAATTCGGTATTTAATATGTCTGGAGCATTTTTGATATTTCTTGATAAAAAGTCCATTCGGAACCACGGTACCACCTTAAACGGTCTTGCTCAACCCCCAAATGGGGATCGCTCGTCACCAGAAGGTTTTAACATTTCTGGTGTTTTTCAACCCAAATCGTATTCATTTCAGAGTTTGACTCCAGTGCACAGGAAAGATCCCATAATACTCAACATCTGGATCAGGAGGCAAGGAGTATCTGGAGGGATTTTATTTGCTCTTTTTTACAGTTTTATTTGTAGATATGATGAGATAAGATATGACTTTGGGGGACTCGTGAATTATTTGCTAACTCTTTAATAAGTTTGACCTGTTATGGATGACGGGTCACAATAACTTCACCACCTCCTCTGTAGAGATTCAGGGAACAAGAACATATAGCAGGGTAACCCTAACCCAAAAACTTTATTGTCACCTCTGCTCTTACACAGAAGCTAGCTTCTGGACTAGACGCTGTGGCTAACTGCGTATCAGAAGTATCTTGATTTAAGTTGTGACGACCCTCCTGTCATACACTAGGTGCCGGTTTTTCCATCTGTTGCAGGTGCTGAGTGGAGGGTCATTACCAGGATGAGTCTCACCTGTGCCGGGGCGTGGCTCCTCCTTAAATACCTTTCCAGTTGGCAGCCCTGGGAAAAGGAAGACCTGTGCTGACGGGCTCGCGACCACGGGTGTTGTGAGACACCTTGTGTTTTTGGCATTATAAATAAAAGACTACTTTTGGCGCCAGCTCATTGTCTCCCAGTTTTTGTCTCAGTCTACGAGCCAGGCTGTGACATATGGGGGCTCGTCCATTTCTGATTTACCCGGTGTCTGCATTGATTACTTACCAGACAAAAATGAAGCATCTCTATGACCGGAGAGCTAAGATCCACCAGTTCAGTCCTGGTGATCAGGTTCTTGCTTTATTGCCACTTGTATGTTCACCATTTCAGGCCAAATTTCATGGTCCTTTCGTAGTTTTGCGTCAGGTTTCTGAGCAAAACTATTTGTTGTCGACACAACAGCGTAGAAGGAAAACTCAAATTTGCCATGTAAATCTGTTGAAGTCCTATTATACTCGTGGGTCACAGCCTTCTGCCTCGGGGGGGAGTGTGCAACAGCAGGTTGTTAAACTGGTGTTAATGGCAGGAACTCTGGGAAGACAGTTGCTGGTTAATTTGACGGTACCTGAGGATGATGGGGTGGTTTCACCTGATGAGAGTCGGTTGCGGGGCCGGTTGAAGAACTCTGAAACGCTGGGTAACTTGGAGGGTTTGCTTGAGCAATTGGCGAAGGAGCAGTTCGCGGAGTTGTCTGCTCTTATTAACAACTATCTGTGTTTGTTTAGTGACGTGCCAACTCCTACACATTTGATAGAGCATGACATTGACGTGGGTGACGCGCAGCCAAACTGCCAGCGTTTTTAGAGAGTGTCAGAAATGAAACACAAAGTAATGGAAAAAGAAATACACTATATGCTTGACAATAATATTGCCGAACCTTCTGCTTCCAGCTGGACATCTCCCTGTTTGCTTGTGGATAAAGCAGATAAAAGCCCTCGATTTTGTACAGACTATCGTAAGGTAAATGGGGTAACCAAACCAGACGCTTACCCACTGCCGCGCATGGAGGATTGTGTGGATCAGGTGGGCTCAGCTCGCTTTGTCAGTAAATTTGATTTACTTAAAGGATATTGGCAAGTGCCACTGTCTCAACGAGCTAGGGAGGTGTCTGCCTTTATAACTCCTTTTGGGCTTTTTTCCTATTCAGTGATGAGTTTTGGGTTGCGAAATGCACCGGCGACCTTTCAGCGTCTAATGAATATGGTTATGTCTGGACTGGACGGTTGTGCCGTGTACCTTGATGATGTCGTGATCTACAGCAATACCTGGGAAGAGCATGTCTACCGCATCAGGAAGCTGTTTGATCGGCTGCACGGCGCAAACCTGACGATCAACTTGGCCAAATGTGAGTTTGCAAAGGCAACCGTCACCTATCTTGGGAAGGTAGTGGGCCAAGGGCAGGTGCGGCCGGTACAGGCAAAGGTGACTGCAATTGAGCAGTATCCAGTGCCCACCACCAAGAAAGAGCTGATGCGATTCTTGGGTCTGGTGGGTTACTATCACAGTAAAACAGACCTATTTTTTAGGCCTCTGCTTGAAAATTGCATACTCATACTAAAATGAGTATATCTCTGCAACTACAAGGTCTATTTGAATAATTTTGGTGTTATAATAAAGGGAACACTTGTGTGATTTGTTCGGATGAAATAAATATCAGTGTATATGTTACTGGTTAAGAGTAAATGAAGATGGGACACAGCACAAATTGAAAAGTTTCAGGTTCGCCTAAACAAAAAAAGCACTTTCAGGATGATTATGTCTTTGGAATGATGCAGCTGCAGGTCTAAACCCTCTCCCAAATCATAGCACAATATGTGAACAGTCTCTCTGCAAAGTTTGACTTTGATAAAGTGAAGCAGAACAAAGTTAGAGGTTTTAGTACAGAGAGGTCAGGCGAGGTCACCAAAATGGTCATTTTGGAACCATGTGTGCCATTTAAATTTTCTCATGTACCAAACTATATATGTCACTTGTATATCACTGATGGTGTTCAATACATCCAAATACAGCAGTTTGGGTTTTATTTTGAAAGCCAGAATCCTCTCTGAGTCTCTGAGTCTCTGTGTACTGGAGTTTTTCTCGATGTCAGACCCCTGTGAGTATGCAGGGCTCTATCTCAGCAACCCATTGGTCGATTTCAGTGATTGACACCTCATTTGAAGCGTTAGAGCCAATAGAATTTAGCTATACTGACCAAAATGATATTGACAGCACTGTTAGCCAATCAGAATCAGCAGGGCGTCGCCCTGTGAAACCTGCTGGCTATGACGCAAGGTGATTCTTATACTTCCTGCTTGGACCGACAGTCACCTAGAAACGCCTGGAATGATTTTAGTGTAACACAGGACGTAGGTCTAACGTATCTCAGTCTGAATTACCGGGAAAATATAAATATCGATGAAAAACAGCAAAGGTAAGAGAAATCTTGCAACTATCGTTTGATGAAGTGATTTCTGTTGTTGGTGTTCTTTGGCTCATATCTCGCTGATGCTTTGTGTAGCTGGATTTGATGGAGTGTCTGCTTTCTTTTGAGGTATCGTGTTTTTGTATTGCATAAAGTACCACAGCGGTAGAACCAGAAATGTGGCGAGTGGGTTGACTAGGTGGCACTATATGGATTTTGATATTTGGTAATTTATTTAGTTGTTGTTTAAGTTGTGTTTGGAGCATGTAGAAACGGCTTACATATTCTTGTAGCCCAGGTTCTGCTGTTTAATCTGATGTGCAACATCACTATATTCGTTCGTGATAAGTGCATTTTGTCCAACGGTATACATATGCTAAACTTTCTCCACAGCCCCCAAAAAAGGGGGCGCTCTGGCTTAAGTGGTTGAGTTGAGATGTCTGTAAGAGGACAACCTGTACAGGTGAGAACACCTCATCCTCAGAGAACAGAACCAGACCTGTTTGGATCCCTGAACCCTGTGAGGGCCACAAGACTCTCAGGTCTGGATCCAGACACATTTCCCTCTTCATGTGTGGTGGATTCATCTGGTCAGTACTGGATCCTCAGCGGTTTGGGTCCAGGACTCTAAAGGGTCTGTTTCCTCAACAGCACCCCCCACCTCCGGTCCTCATCCCCCCAAGAATGTGGCTCTTTGTCCAACAGCTCAATTAGCTTTCTAAGAGGTTTACTGAGAACTTTTCTTTTTTTTAAGCCTCTGCTCTTATTTCCAGAGTGACCTCACGCTGACCTTCATCAACAGAGCTGATGAAGACGAGCGGCTGATTGAGAGATCTCGAGCTCTGGACCCAGTTTTTAAATCAGGTCTTATAGTCATCGCCTGATATTCAGGAGCCAAAAACGCTCGCCGGGGCACGAGAGCATGACGGCGTCCAGACTGTAATCGGACCTCACGTCCGTTTATTGAAGTGAAACAAGAAGATCCAAAAACCACGAAACCAGAAACCTTTAATGAGAGTCTGTGGAGCAGAGCGACGCTACGCTGTGATTGGTCGGTTCACAGAGACACACACACACACACACACACACACAGATACACACACACACACACACAGACACACACACACAGACACACACTAACACACACACACACATAATCAGTGCTGTTATCAGGCTCTCTGATAACAGAAAGTGGGACAAAACACTCGTACTGACCTGTGATTACTCTGCCAATGATTTCCTCTTTTATTGTGAAGGGGAATACCCACCCTCCCCCTCCCCCAGCTATTGTTTGACACACAGAGACACACACACACACACACACACACACACACACACACACACACAGATCTTAAAGTGGGTTCAGTGAGTGTGACCTCATCTTATTTACACACAAAAGACGAGTAAACTTTGAACCTCTTAAACTCTTTAAAGTCACATATCACGTTTAATTACTGAACATTTACTTTATTCTCTCTGAACATTTACTTTATTCTGTCTG
>NW_022280220.1:193152-197514 GCF_004355925.1 Anarrhichthys ocellatus | reverse complement strand
TGTCTGAACATTTACTTTATTCTGTCTGAACATTTACTTTATTCTCTTGTGATTCTATTTACTGGCATCTTTGGAAACTTTTGGATCTGTTGCTGGACGTTAAACTAAAGTTTTGACACAAAAAACAACAACATGAGGTTTAAATAACTGCTGAAGATTTTGATCCAATTTAAGAAAATAAATAACTAAAAAAAGTCTTGTTTGATCAGCAGATTCAATGTTTTTAAAAGCTTCAGCTGAAGTTGTTTGGAAGAACAAAGACGTCATAAACTTTCAGAGTCTATGAAGTCAGTTATAGTCGTCACACCTTCAGAAGAACAAATCAAACAAACAAAAAATCACGCTTTTCTCAAAAAGAAGCCAGTTTAAGGAGACACGAAGTTTGACTCTACATCCTATAACACGGGGTACAAAACACCTGAGAGAGTGGGCGGGGCCTCTTCCCTACCTGTGATGAGGACGGCCTTGCCGTGCGGAGCGTGCATGTCGGCGTCGGCGTGCGTCGGGCCGGTCCTGGCGGCGGAGTACAGGCAGCAGGCGAGGCCCAGCAGCAGCGCCAGCAGCAGCAGTGCCGCCGGCAGGCAGAACGCCCACAGGCGCTCCACCAGCACGGTGGCGCCCAGCCACGCCACCAGGGGGGGGGCGGCACCCAGGTGAGACACCAGGATCTTCTTCATGGCCCCGCCGACGAACACGGCGAGCACGCCCAGGTAAATCCAGAAGGGGAGACTGTAGTCGTCCATCATCAGCAAGGAGGAGGGGAGAGAGACAGAGAGACACCCTGGTTTACCTGTCTGTCTGTCTCTCTGACTGTCTGACTGTCTGTACTCCGTCTTCACAGGAGGAAGAACTGAATCAGAGTGTTTGTGAGAGAGAGTCGGTGCAGAGAGCCTCGTCCTCTCCGTCTCTCTCGGTGTATATATAGAGGAGAGCTGCGGGGGGAGGGACTACAGGCTGCATCTAATCTGCCCCCCCCCCCCCACACACACACACACCAACACAAACACACACCCACCCACACACACACACACCCACACACCCACACACACACAGAGTTAAAGTTAACAAACAAACTGAACCACCTCAGTGTGGAGAAACCCTTGTATCTCCTCAAACGGAGATGATTTGTTGTGTTTGTTGTAATCACAAAACATCAGAAACTAGAAAGGTGAATCTCTCTCCAGGTGAGTCTGCCCTCTGCTGCGCCTCACAGTGTTTATTTAGGTTGCAAAATCTTCTGAATATACGTGTGTGAACATGAGGTTGATTCCCAATAAAAGGGCACTGATTAAATCTGTTTATCTACAACCTAGATGGAGCTGAATGTGCTGATCTCTGTTTCTGTAAAGGAAACATTCTTACATTTTGAAGACTACCATGTTAATTTACTTTTCAAAAACAAACTTCGTTCAAACTTTAAAACAAGCAACAATGAATGCTGCCAATCGGCTCGAGGTTGTCATATAAGACGTCATACAGTCGCTTCAAAGCAAAATGAAACTCACCAAGCTGTCTGACAGCTTAGCAGCGGCTGAATGTCGGCAAGTTACTTTTTCTGGTAGTTTCGTTAGCGGTTAGCGGTTAGCTGTTAGCTGTTAGCTGTTAGCCAAACCGTCCAAAAAACCCACTAAAAGGGGTTAACTGTTTCTTCCACTGTCTCTAGTATCATCTGGGGGTCGGTGAGGTACTCAGCTGTTATATCAGACCAGTTAAGAATACTGAGTGGTATTTTACTATGATGTCTATGATGTATTTAAAGTAGTATAAAGTATTTAATGTCTCCAGGTATTTAAAGTAGTATAAAGTATTTAATGTCTCCAGGTGTTTAAAGTCGTAAAAAGTATTTAATGTCTCCAGCTGTTTAATGTAGAATAAAGTCTTTATTGTCTACAGATGTTTAAAGTATTATAAAGTCTTTAATGTCTCCAGATGTTTAAAGTAGTATAAAGTCTTTAATGTCTCCAGATGTTTAAAGTAGTATAAAGTCTTTAATGTCTCCAGATGTTTAAAGTAGTATAACATATTTAATATCTCCAGATGTTTAAAGTAGTATAAAGTCTTTAATGTCTCCAGATGTTTAAAGTAGTATAACATATTTAATATCTCCAGATGTTTAAAGTCGTATAAAGTCTTTAATGTCTCCAGATGTTTAAAGTCGTATAAAGTCTTTAATGTCTACAGGGGGAGCTGTGTGCCATCTGATAAATGGCCTCAAGTGAAGTGATCTGTCCAGACCTCTGCAGCTGCTGCTCATCTCTGCTGCAGGCTACGTTAGCTTATACAAGCAAAACACACCACAATCGACCACACAGCTGTCGGAGTGAGAGATGCATAGTGGGTAATGTAGTTGGCAGGTTTTGACGAAGAATAATAATGTGTGTTGTGCTGCATCGATTTGGATCCTTTTTGAAAAGCCGTCAATCGAGTCTGACAGAGTTACTGTGAGATGATTCATCTGGAGGATGTTGGGACTTCACCATGTGGTTAAAACAAAGAGAGAGGCCTGTACATTTAAAAGGCTAGATTGTGAAATTGAGCCAACAGGCCTCAAAATCTCATCTGAGTGGGAGATTTGGTTCAAACCACAACACCGGTGCCTCATTGGGCGAGAGCCATGGGAACCCCAGTGAGTGAGTGCCGGCGATAGACCAGTTCTGTTTGGAGAAATTCCTCCGAACAAGTCTGGAGGAGCAGATCCCCGCCGTCACACGGAGGATCAGCTCACCGTTGAACCCGCCGATACAGAGCAAGTCGGTCCCCGGTCCTAGAAAAAGGGAAATTCTGCCTAAAAGTTCAGAGAACACACCAATTACCACTGAGAGATCTCCAGAAAGAGGCTTTTGGTTTGAGCAGATTGGTCATTGTGTGTTTGTAACCTCTTAGTGATCGCTGAGTCCCGCTCGGTGTTATGTAACATAACTGTTGTGCTTGTTGCTGCTGTGATAGTGTATAAATCAGCCACCACGAGTAAAGTCAGTAAACTGTACTTTATCAGTTAAAGGTACACCGCTGTACTTACTGTACTCTAATGATCAGCCTTCTCTACTAACCCACACATCTCATACGCCTCCAGTGTGTTTGTTCAGTCTGAGTTGAAACATTTGTACAAAGAAACATAAAGTCAGAGAAGTTTGGAGGAGGAATACAAACAATCGATCAATACGTTGTTCATTATTTACCCTCCAGGATTAAATTCTTTATGTTAGGAAAGAAAATTCAGAGGTTTCAGAAAATGAGTGTTTTCTTTTTTACCACCTCAGTATTTGTAAACGTCTCTTCTTCTTCTTCAGCTTCTCCTCGCTGACTCTGACCGTGACGATCGTCTCAGCGAGCGCCGCCGACCCGTCTGACACGATTACCTGCCGCTGTGAACACACCTGCTGAGCCGCTCTGACCCCTTTCCCTTAATCTGAGCGGCCGTTTGACAGAGCGGCTTTAACCACCGAGCGCTGCCCCCCCCCCGGTTGTCCCTCAACCTGCAGATTAAAGACAGGAGACGCCGCAGGAACCCGAACAAACAGGTCTCAGACGGCACGCAGAGGGACGAGGACACGGAGACGAGGCTGCCGGGTCACCTTGTGAAGCTGATAGTTAAACATCTGTTGCTCTGCAGATGAAGCACACACACACACACAGACACACGTTAGCAACTCTTACCGTTAATAACGTAAATGTTTATAGTGAGTTTGTTATGGGTCATTTATTCTGTTTGGATATTCATGATGAATGTATATTTTCAGATTAAGACATTATTTAGGTTTTAGGAGAATTCTGTTTAAAGCACAGTAATAAATATGAGTCTCAAATGAATCTGTGGTGAGTTTAGTCCTGTTCAACAAATCAACGAGTCAACAGTTTAAATACCGGAGGAGAGATGGATGCCCAGAAGAAGCAGAAACATTCCTACTTTTAACATTATGAAAGACTTCGATATCAACGGCTTCATGGATTTATTTATCTCAAATTGAAGTTATTTAAAGGAGGTAGCGGTCAGAATATCAGTGGAATTTAAATTGTCATCAGCCATGTAAACCGATCAATAGGAATATTGTACTATTTTTTAAAGTAATATTTTCTGCATGTAAACACAGTCAACCAAACTACTACAGCAGGACGAGGACGAGGCACAAAACTCAACCAAAGAACCAAAGATTGATCCAGTTGTGTAAAAGTGAATCACTACATTCAGTTGATGTGAAGAGACACGGTCAAAGACCGTTCACAGGAAGTGGACGTAGTCATGAACTCGTTGGTTTGTGACCTTTTGAAGCCTCCAGTTCAGCCTCTTGGTTGTCACCATCTTGTTTTTTCTCAACCAGTGAACAGGAAGTGACCATATCTGGACTGAGGAGGAGTGACGTA
>NW_022280220.1:165118-173152 GCF_004355925.1 Anarrhichthys ocellatus | reverse complement strand
GGGGGGTGGAGGTCTGTGTTTGAGGGTCAGACTGGAGGATGGCGTGACACAGGACACAAACCCGTCCGCAGTAAACAGGAACAGAGACAATAAGCCGAGGACGCTTCGTTTAACAATCGGAGCTTCAGCAGGAAACAACATATTGTCAGTGCGAACGTTTCACACGTGAACTCACGTTCTGCTGATTCTGGATCAGATCAGGAGGCCGGAGAAGAACGACACTCAACGTATCCATACTCACATTTATTTATTCATTTTTTCCATTTTTTTTTTCCATTTTTGTCACATTTCAAACCAGTTTGTTCCTGTGTAATAGAGCCTATACAACGTTTTTTATGAAAATAAAATGTTCATGTTTTTCATTCAGTTTTTCCAAACAGAAGACTGATGAGGACTGGAGGTCACAGTTCATCCGCTAACTACTGAGCTAACTGCTAACACGCTAAACAACCAGAAACAGTTTCCATCCGTGGACGTATAAAGATTATTTTGAAAAGAGACTGGAAGCATGTAGCATCGCACAGAAACATGTGAAGTGACCACGACCTTTGAGCAGGGCATTACGTGGTGGTGGCACCCAGGAGACCGCTGTTCTGAAGTCGCATCACTTTTAATCATTTTAACCAGAGATTTGTGAATGAATGAAAGCGTAAAGAGTCTGTTTTACTCCCTTTAGACATTTAGTTCATTAGTTCATTTCATAAAGCAGGTCGACAGCTAGCACGTTAGCTCGATGGCTAACAGGACAATGAGTGCCCTCAGTGCATTAACAGCTGTCTGATGTCCTCCTGTGTAACCTGAGGGGCTTCATTAATCCTCAGGAGGAAACATCCCTCCTGCTGTGGTGTTGCTGCAGCATCATCTCCTGAAGACTTAACGAGTTAACGAGCGTTAAGTGAGCGCTGGTTAAAGGATCTTTGTGTTATGGTGTCCTCTGAGGGATCAGACCTAGGTCTGTCCCTGACATCAACAGTGAGAGTAAACACAGGAATCTGTCAGATTATTCAACAGATTATGGCACCAGCTGAGCCTCAAAGCCTCTGATCCTGAGACCATTAGTGTCCATGACCGAGACACTAATACCTGCCCCAAAGCAAAACCCTGTTCCTGGAGAGCTCTGCTTATTTACTCTGCTGCTCCGACACCTCGAGTGTTTCCCTCCGTCCAGCGGAGGATCTGATCTGTTTTGGCATTCAGTAAAAACTCTTTCCTGTTTTACGGTTTACCTTGAGCAGGACTGGGTCTGTCTTACTGTAGTTAGTTATCTCATCCTGTTGGCCCGTGGGAGGGTGCTGTTAGAGATACACTTCCTGTTGTTGTTGTTGTTCTGCTCACAAATCCCCCAAATCCCTTCTGGTCTGATGGATGAAGTTTGTAAACTAAGCTAAGAACTGTGTTCGCTTTCAGACAAAGTGAAACGAATACAAAATGATGGAGAAAAGCTTCAGGCCGGTCCTTAGTCGGCCCGTGGCCGTTTTTTTGTCGGCCCGTGGTCGGTCTTTTGTAAATCTTTAGTCGGTCGTTTGTCGGCCCGTGGTCGGTCGTTTGTCGGCCCGTGGTCGGTCCTGTGTCGGCCCGTGGTCGGTCTTTTGCCGGCCCGTGGTCGGTCTTTTGTCGGCCCGTGGTCGGTCCTTTGTCGGCCCGTGGTCGATCTTTTGTCGGCCCGTGGTCGATCCTTTGTCGGCCCGTGGTCGATCCTTTGTCGGCCCGTGGTCGGTCGTTTGTCGGCCCGTGGTCGGTCCTTTGTCGGCCCGTGGTTGGTCTTTTGATGGCCCGTGGTTGGTCTTTTGATGGCCCGTGGTCGGTCTTTTGATGGCCCGTGGTCGGTCTTTTGATGGCCCGTGGTCGGTCTTTTGTCGGCCCGTGGTCGGTCTTTTGTCGGCCCGTGGTCGGTCTTTTGTAGATCTTTAGTCGGCCTTTTGACGCCCCTTGGTCAGGCTTTTGTCCACAATGGGTGGCCTTTTTTTGGTCCTTTGTTGACAAACAGAATGTAAACATAAAGATTTAAAGGAGATTTATGAAAGTCAAATTAATTTCATGGAGAAGAGGATTGATTGTTTTTACAGTTTTTCTTCATAAACTTTATTTTAATGATGTTTAATATAAATGGCTCAAAGGATCTGCCAGACAGATCTACATAAAGCTACAGTGGTATATGCAGGTTGAGGTGTCACCACAGTGTCAGAGGCCTGTTTATCTTCACTTGAAACCGGGATTTACCTGCAGAATGAATTCATGTCGGAAGGCATAAAAAGTTTCCTAACCTGAGGTGGAAGCTTTAGAAAATGTTCAGTCATAAATGATCTTTAATACATAGCTGGGAACTGTGAGGGAATCAGGAGTGATTTCATAACTGTTTGAACGATTGGACGAATATCAGCAGCTTCTTCAGACTGAAGTAATGAACCAGCTGTAATCTGGATACTTTACTTCTTCATGTGCATCTCACCTGTGACTTCTTCTGTTCCTCTTTTAACTGGTTTCAACATGTTTTAAAGATGTTCTGGGGATTTAATCATGACTCTTCTGTAAACTGCAGTCTTTAGTTTCCTAAACTCACTCCTGACCTTCACAAAGCTGAGCACTCAAAATAAAAGTCTGCAGTTCCTCACCGAGACGTTCCTGATGAAAACAAACTGATTTGTGTTTACTCTAGACTGGCAGGAGTTTAGAGAAAGCCGTGTGTTCCCTCTCAGGAAACAGTTTGGGATAATCTGCTGTGAAAACAAGAGTTCCCAAACTGGATTAAAGGCCGGGGACAACATGGCCGTTACATAAAGGCCAGTTGTTGTTTTGGATGGAGGTGTAAATACTACTTCTCATGGCTACTATTCCAAAACGTAATGTTCCTGATGGGGAGGCAGTAGGTGAGCCGATAAGCAGGTTGGCAGTAGTAACTCATTGCAACAAGCGGAGGTGGAGCGTATCAAGATAGAAGACAGCTTTAGCAGGATTGAACTAAACCTTTCCAAAAGACAAGCTGACCTAAACGTCCAGATAAAACGTCATCAACACGTAGGTTTGATATCCAACGAGACAATCACGGATCAGTGCATCTGGGTAATAGCACTCTGCAGCTCTAAGCTTTGAAAACACAAACCTAAACAATTGTGTCATGCCGACCAACCGATGTTTAAAACAATCTCTAGAGTGTATGAAGCCTTTGAGTTGACTTTATTATTACCTGATTTGGAATAGATCCAGAATTCGATGGGGGAATATATCTGGATGGGGAACTACGAGGAGAATTGTGCAGAAATGGTGCTAACCTCTAATTTTAAATTCTAGAAATAGACTGAGTTAATTTAACTATCTCCATCAGCTATGGATGTGACACCCCAGCCAGTATTCATGGTGTTGACCTTTCATTGTTTATTGGGCAACTTTACTAAATCTAACCTTAGAAATTGCCACAAGATAAAGCTCACAGAAACCTGGCTGGCCATTGCTAAAAAAATGATCAAATTTAAGTCAGATGTAAGTCAGACGTCTCTCTCTCTCTATTGGAACGCGGCTGTCTGAAATTAATAATGTTTTACAAGATATGGTGACTCTTCTTGGATTAAATGGGAAATCTCCCATCGCACCAGATTGATAGAGTTATCTTTTAATCTTCTATTGGGGATGTGATTGAAAACCTGATCCTTAGTAAGAGACGCTGTTCTGTGTCTCTCGATCTCATTGTTTATTTGATTTTAAGTTTTAATTGTTTGCTTGTTGTCTTGTTGACTTTGTAGTATTATTCATCATTTAATGGCTACGTGCCATGTGTCAATGTGTTTGTCCTTGAAAAAGCTAAATCAAATATTCCAAATATAAAACAGACAAACACAAACCTGCTCCTCTAACATCTGCTGTCTCTGCTGCAGGTCGGGACGTTCTGTCCTCAGTCTGCTGCCTCTGTCTATTAAAATTAGCTTTTCATTTTCACCTCAGAGACGACGAAGAAACTACAGAACTAAAAATCCTCCTTCCCTGAAGTCAATAAAACAATAAACACATCGACAGAAAAACTACAATTTGTAGGCTGAAGAAGGCTACAGTAACCAGTGGTGTCCCCCCAGGAGAAAACACCACTCAGACGGGGACTTCATGGTGCATTCAGGTGAACTTGATGAATTCTGAGAAACTCAAGTTGTTGTAAAGTTCTCTCCTGCCATCTAGTGAAACTTCTTTTAGATGTTTAACAGTTTGTTCCCAACCGGCTGGTGAAATACATTTTTACATATTTATTTTTTAAATTTCACCATATGGACTAAAACACATCACATCTGAGCACATGCAGCCTTTGAAAGAGGGATTTGATAAAGATTACATTTGTCGGGTATAAAAACCATTCATCTTCGGATCTCTATGAATAAAAACTCCATAGTCCAAATACAACATTAGTCAAAAGTCTAATTAAATCGATTCTGTTGCAACCTAACTAAGTAGTTTAGTTGTCTAAACTTAACTAAGTAGTTTTGTTGTCTAAACTTAACTAAGTAGTTTAGTTGTTTAAGCTTAACTAAGTAGTTTTGTTGTCTAAACCTAACTAAGTAGTTTAGTTGTCTCAACCTAACTAAGTAGTTTTTGTTTCCTAAACCGAACTAAGTAGTTTTGTTGTCTAAACCTAACTAAGTCGTTTAGTTGTCTCAACCTAACTAAGTAGTTTTTGTTTCCTAAACCGAACTAAGTAGTTTTGTTGTCTAAACCTAACTAAGTAGTTTAGTTGTCTAAACCTAACTAAGTAGTTTTTTGTCTCAACCTAACTAAGTAGATTAGTTGTCTAAACCTAACTAAGTACTTTTTTGTCTCAACCTAACTAAGTAGTTTAGTTGTCTAAACCTAACTAAGTAGTTTAGTTGACTAAACCTAACTAAGTAGTTTTGTTGTCTAAACCTAACTAAGTAGTGTTGTTGTCTAAACCTAACTGAGTAGTTTTGTTGTCTAAACCTAACTAAGTCGTTTTGTTGTCTAAACCTAACTAAGTCGTTTTTTTGTCTCAACCTAACTAAGTCGTTTTTTTGTCTTGATACTTCCTGGTTCATGAATACGTTGATGACATAGTAATTGGTTTCATGGGATATGTTTTAATTACAGTGCATTCATTGCTAGTGTAGTAACGAGCTCTGGATGTGACTCACTGAATACATTATGACCATAATTCATTCTATCAATCACACTGTGATTCTCCTGCTATGACGTCACAGAATGGCTGCGTTCCTCAAACATCATTGGTTTCTCTGCCATCACACGCCACGCACTCACCACACCACATGACCCAGCATACTGATAATCAAATCAGGGGCAACATGCTGCGTTTCTCTCGTCAATTACTTAGAACAGTGTGGATGCGACCAAAGTGTTAGAGCTGCCAGGAAGGACTGGATTAGTGTGTGTGTGTGTGTGTGTGTGTGTGTGTGTGTGTAACATGAACACCGTGGCCTCCTGACCCGACCAATCAGCACGGATCAGATTGAACTGAATGGGAGATCTTGTCAGCAGTGAGACCACCACATCAGTCCAGTTCTCAGATCTGTACAACTTCCTGTTTGATGTTAAAAATACCCGTTGGTTTATTTCTGATGTGCTGCTACAGACCTTTCAGAGAGTCTTGTTTAGGTCTCGGAGGGTCCGGTTCAGGTCTCACTGCCACAGCTGTAAACTGCCTGTTGCAACTATAACAATCATTTCCTGTTGAATAGTTTCATGCAGTGTGTTACCTTCAACCTGCTGTCGCTATGGTCGTTTGAGTCATTGACCTTCAGCCGAAACAAGAGAGACAAACTTTAGTTCCATGTGTTTCTCATGAATTCCTGTTGAACGCCAGTTTTTGTTCAACACCAAAAAGTGTGTCTGTATATTATTTATTAAAAAGCTATAATGACTGTTTTACTCAACAAAGACTTCATCATCTTTTTAATAAAGTCTTTTGGTCTGAACTCGACTGCCACATTTACAATGTGACTCACTGAACTTTAACGGAGTCATAAAAGACGTTTTTAAGAGGCCAGAAAATGAAAAGCAGAGAGTTCAGTCTGTTGAAATGATGCATGTCAAGACTCTTTTTAACAAACTCTCTCTTTATGACTATGTGGGCTCTGTGGGCCATAAAAAACATTTCATGAAGCAGAACTTTGTCCCAGAAACACCATAAACCTGCAGGATGTCTTCTATACATGCATGAACACCAATCAAAAAGCTGCTTTTAGGTCTGAATAGTTTAAAGTTCCTCATGTGGCTGCTGGCCAATGAAGTTTCACCTCTGAAGTCTTTAAGATGCTAAATATGAGATTGGGAGTGTTTCTGTTGCCTCTAATGGCTCTCAACATGGAGCCAGCTGAGCCAGCTAACAGTGCTAACAGAGCTAACAGCGCTGACAGTGATAACAGTGCTGACAGTGATAACAGTGCTAACAGTGCTGACAGTGATAACAGTGCTAACAGAGCTAACAGTGCTGACAGTGATAACAGTGCTGACAGAGCTAACAGTGCTGACAGTGATAACAGTGCTGACAGTGATAACAGTGCTAACAGAGCTAACAGTGCTGACAGTGATAACAGTGCTGACAGTGATAACAGTGCTGACAGAGCTAACAGTGCTGACAGTGATAACAGTGCTGACAGAGCTAACAGTGCTGACAGCGCTAACAGCGCTAACAGAGCTAACAGTGCTGACAGAGATAAAAAAGTTAACCGAGCTAACAGAGCTACCAGCACAACCAGTGCTAACATCACAACCAGTGCTAACATCGCAAACAGTGCTAACAGAGCTAACAGTGATAAAAGTGCTGACAGAGCTAACAGAGCTAACGGTGTTTACAAAGATAACAGTTCTAACAGAACCAACAGTGCTGACAGAGATAACAAAGTTAACCGAGCTAACAGTGCTTATATAGCTAACAGCGCAACCAGTGCTAACTTTAATTGAATGATAAAAGACAAACTATAAATCATTTCAAAGGATATTTATTATGTCTTTCTGCATCAATAAAACATCAATAAATCCCTTAATAACACAGGTAGTCCTGTAATGACCGGAGTGATAGAAGAAGAATAAACCATTAAAGCCATGTTTTCTTGTTGCTGCAGCAGCTTCCTGTTGTCGCTCTGCTCAGAGGTGTCAGCTCTGTTGGCAGAGCTCCATTATTTACGCGGCCGGCAGCCGAGAATGTGACACAGATTTACAGAACATGTTGTCCTGGACGAACGGAGCCCCTCGTCCTTGGTGTGTGTGTGTGTGTGTGTGTGTGTGTGTCTAACTAGTCAGACAGGACTAGTTAACATGTAAACTAGTGTAACTAGTAAACGTTTTGTCTTTCAATAAATAACTCATCATCATTATTATTTATAAAAAGATGAACTAATAATGATTAAAATAATGTATTTATTATAATACATATTTATAAAAGACAAACAGGACACAGAAGACACAACTACAGGCTGCCCCCAGTACAACACACACACACACACACACACACACACACACACACACACACACACACTCTCGCGCACACACACACACACACACACACACACACACACACACACACACACACACACACACAAACACAAACACACAGGTTACTCTACCTGTAATTAAGTGTACTAATACTACTAGTACTTGGTAACTGAGTTTGGGTAAATATTTACTGGATGATAATTGAATCATAAAGTAAGCAAAGACCTCATCTGTTAATAGAAACCTGCTTTTAAATGAGATGTGTTTTCAGAGTGAACTTGTTTCTCAATGTGGGGAAGAAAAGAACAAAGCTCCTCTGGAGTGACTGAGCGCTTTAGAACCTTTTCTCCTGAGAGTGTGTTGACTTTGACCCGACAGCATTAAACCTGTGAGCTAAACGTTCTGACCTGCAGACAGATCAGGAGTTAGCACGAGGACCGGCATTATGGACCTCTTATGGAGCCTAATCCTGATCATAATGTGCTAATTGTTCCCAAATGTTCAGAGTGGAGGAGGAGGAACTTGACCCCCGCATGCGCGCGCGCACACACACACACACACACACACACACACACACACACACACACACAC
>NW_022280220.1:160795-165108 GCF_004355925.1 Anarrhichthys ocellatus | reverse complement strand
ACACACACACACACACACACACACACACACACACACACACACACACAGTTATAGAAACGTTTAGTACATGACCTGAAAATATAAAGCTGAGCACTGATCTGAGATCAGCCTGCAGGTCGACTCACCTGCTGACCTGAAGAGGATTTAATAATTATACAGGACTCACAGGATTCAGAGCTGGTAACTGTTCTCTGGTAGAGCCGGTAGTATTCAGAGTAGCTATACTCTACCTGCTCAGGTACTACGTTCACTACCTGCTCAGGTACTCCGTTCTCTACCTGCTCAGGTACTCCGTGCTCTACCTGCTCAGGTACTCCGTACTCTACCTGCTCAGGTACTCTGTACTCTACCTGCTCAGGTACTCCGTTCACTACCTGCTCAGGTACTCCGTTCTCTACCTGCTCAGGTACTCCGTTCTCTACCTGCTCAGGTACTCTGTTCTCTACCTGCTCAGGTACTCTGTACTCTACCTGCTCAGGTACTCCGTTCTCTACCTGCTCAGGTACTCTGTACTCTACCTGCTCAGGTACTCTGTACTCTACCTGCTCAGGTACTCTGTTCTCTACCGGCTCAGGTACTCTGTTCTCTACCTGTTCAGGTACTCCGTTCTCTACCGGCTCAGGTACTCTGTTCTCTACCTGTTCAGGTACTCTGTACTCTACCTGCTCAGGTACTCTGTACTCTACCTGTTCAGGTACTCTGTACTCTACCTGTTCAGGTACTCTGTACTCTACCTGTTCAGGTACTCTGTACTCTACCTGCTCAGGTACTCTGTTCCCAGTGGAACCAGAACAACAGAGGAACGGGTCACAGAATTCATTGACTGCTCTGTTTCACAACCAGAAAAAGACAAAACCAAAACCAGAAGATAAGTTTCTATTTCTGCTCTTCATCAGATCACATCCACAGAACCTGGTTCTCATCTGGAACCAGAATAGAACCTTTAAACCTGGTTCCAACACTTGTTCATGAGAAATAATATACGTATGATACAAAATGTCTGTAGTAAGGAGAGAAAAGAAGGGAGCCAAACTGGTAATGTTTATTACTATTATGGATATGAAACAGTTAAACACCAGTTGGTTTCTTTCTAGGAAACCTACTAAAATACAATATATTTTATTCTATTTATTGTAAAAGTATTACCTAACTTCCCAGCTGACGAGTCCTTTCTGCAGGTTACTTTAGTTCAGAGTAAATCTTACAGATGTGTGAAACACTGGTCTCTTTGGCCTCATAAAATAATCAGAACCAGATGTTTAGATTTTCTACATCTGTAGTGTGAGTATTATTTGTTAAATTCTGTTAGAGGACGGCTGTAGCAGACCAGGATCCAGCAGGAGGGTCTTCCTGTTTCATTCACGCTCTCTAAGCCAATCAGCTGCTTGTGCTAAATGTTGATAACGGCATAGTGCTAACAGTATAATTCGGTTCCACACATTACGTGCATCGACCTACATAATGTGTTTTCTGCCTGCAGTGGACCGTGACATCAGACCACGTCAGACCACGAGCTGCAGAATCCACACTGTGCTTTAAAATAATAGAAGAACGTTATCTTTATTTTTAGAGACAAAGTTTAGTGTCTGAGTTCATGATTCTTCAACAAGTCTGCACACGGACATCCACATTCCTCACAGGATGAACTGTGTGTGTGTGTGTGTGTGTGTGTGTGTGTGTGTGTGTGTGTGTGTATGGCTGTGTGGGGGGTGCTTTCCAGTAAGGACAACAGCACGTTCCAGATGTCACACTTGATTGCATTTTTTCTTAATCTAAACGCGCGCGCGCACGCACGCACGCACGTACACGCACACGCACACGCACACACACACACACACACACCGTGGTGGGAAGGGAATTCACTTTCAGCGAATCAGTTTTTACGCAGGGCGACGCATAGTGCGTTTCTGTTGTTTTTCGGCAAAAGATTCTGTCAATCAAGCCCACGTTACCACCCCTGCATTCATGAGACTCTGACGCGTCGAACAAGGTGTCATAGTCTGGAATTGGCCAATCATAGCCTGTTATAGCCTCCACATACACACAGGCAGACGAGAATGGATGCATGGTTCACAGACACAGAGAGGCCTTAGAGAGGCCTCAGGCTCTCAAAATGAAGCCAAACTGCTGTATTTGGATAGATTGAACACTATTAGTGATAAAACAAGTGAAATATATAGTTATATAGTATAGAAAAGTACAATGGAACAGCTGGTTCCAAAATGACAAATCTGCTCGACCTCCCGCGACCTCTCTGTACCAAAACCTCTAATTTTTTTTTGCTTCACTTTATTACAGTAAAAATTCTGACATGTTGTGCTATGATTTGGGAGTGTTTTTAGGCTTGGAGCTGCATTATTTCAAAGAAATAATTTCAATAAAAGCGCTTTTTTTTCAGGCGAACCTGAAACTTTTCAATTTGAGCTGTGTGCCATCTTCATTCACTATTAACCAGTAACATATACACAATATTTACACATCTGAACAAATCTCACAAGTGTTACCTGTATTATACCATCAAAATTATTAAAATAGACCTTGTAGTTACAGAATTACAGTCTTTTTAGTATGGGTATGCAATTTTCGAGCAGAGGCCTAAAAATAGGGCTAGTGTTATTAAGTGATCAGCATTTGGAAAGTCAACTGCGTTTGTTTTTTTACATCTAATATCTGAATGGCCCTCGAGTGTGTAGCAGAATGCGTGTTGCTGCTGTTGTTTTCCCGTTAAGCTAGTTAGCCTAGCCTCCCAGAACACTTGCGGAGCCCCAGCTGTTCTTTATTGTGTTTTTTTTTGTTCCGGTTCAGAGGTCACACAGCCCGTTGTCTCCTACGTGAGCGCAGAAAACATTATATTTCCCACAATTTAAGCTTCTGCATTTTCCAAATACAATAGTATTATTCAAATGTATTGTACGGTTTGTAAGCCTCGTACCGAACGGTTTAATATGAATACGTGTATTATTACACTCCTAGAAACAAATAACCGTAGCTGTGGCGCCATCATGAGGTCATAAGGTGGTATTTCAGCTGCAGGACAGCACTGAAGGCCCAGGTATAAAATGCACAGCCCGCCACTGATGTAACGTCAAAAACTAAACTCTTCACTCTCAACACATTTGACCATACTATTTTGACACCAACATTTAGCTTATAGACTTATTAAACATTGATTATATTATATCATACTTTATTTAATTTCATTTATTTTTATTTTTATTTATTTTTAGATTTCATTTAATTGATCTTATAATATAATATAATATATTATCATATAATATCATATTATATTATATAATTATATATTATATAATATATATTATAATTATATATTATATTCGATTGAATAACTTTATATGTGATGACGATATTATATTATTTTATATTAGATTTGATATGATATAATGTTATATCATATATTTTATTTTATTTTATTATATTATATTATATGACATCATAAACAGTCATATACTGGACATATATTACACTACCGTTTAATAGTTATTAGGGAGGGATCCCAGGGATTCAATAAATAAATGTATTTTTATTGTGTTTATTCAGTTTAAATGTGAATATCTGTAATAGTGTTTAAATGTTCATGAGGCCGCTGCCCCCTGCTGGACTCTACGTGTCATCACAGCAGTTAACACGGCTCTGCTTTACACACAGCTGTCAGTGGGCGGGGTCTGCTGTGACCAATGAGAGCAGACCATGGAGCGTTACCAAGGAAACGACGCACAGAGCCGTAGCTGGGAGGCAGCGTCCGTTATGCTAACAGGCTAACAGCTAGCTCGGCTCTAAGAGAGTCAACCGTGAGCTAACGACCTAGCTGTTATTTATATTTAAAACAATCTTCCGTGATAAACGTTTAATGTTGAGGCCCGACGTCACAGTCTGTAGGAACTGATCTAAGATCAGCCTTACCTCTAAACACTGCGAGTGATTAGCTTAGCACGCTAACCTTTGTGTGTTTGTTGTTAGCAGTGAAGCTAATCACCGGGTCGAACACGGGATGGAAGTGAGTTAACGCCCTGACCCGGGTCTGACACGGGTCTGTGGCTCGAGATGCAGCGGAGAGGAGGGCCCGTTAACCCGCGCTAAACACGTGAGTACCCGGGTTAATGCTGCTGTCAGTCATCCACACATGTAGTAGCCTCGAGCTGTCCATCATCCACACCTGTAGTATAGCCTCAAACTGTCCATCATTCATACCTGTAGTAGCCTCGAACTGTCAATCATCCACACCTGTAGTATAGCCTCAAACTGTCCATCATCCACACCTGTAGTATAGCCTCGAGCTGTCAATCATCCACACC
>NW_022280220.1:154510-160785 GCF_004355925.1 Anarrhichthys ocellatus | reverse complement strand
TAGTATAGCCTCGAGCTGTCAATCATCCACACCTGTAGTATAGCCTCAAACTCCATGTGGATATTTAGCAATGTGACTATTAATTAGTTCAGCAGGTGTTTTCATTATGGATCAATCTGATTATTCATATATTGATGTATTGATCAAATAAATATCTGTATCAGTATGTGTATGAGCTGTACCACCAGGTTAACCTGCAGGTTTTACTCAGTAAGATGACAACATTTAAAAAACTGTTAATCAATTTCATAAATGTCATATAATCTAATACCAGAGAGAAGAAGTGGATCAGCTGATGGACATAACATTATTACAATCTAAACGATTCTAATAATCAATGAACTTTCTCCGTTTCTCTGTTTCACGGTGGTGCAAAGTAACTAAGTACATTTACTCAAATACTGTACTATTTTTAGCGTAGTTTTTAAATACATTACAAACTCTTTGTAAAAAACACAAATGTGTCTTTGTCTTGTAAACTTACACTTATATATAATATAGAAAAAATCTTTGTACACAACATCGCTAATACATTTTGAGACATTTCCCCACAACTTTTTAAGAGTACTGACGAGGCACAGTTATGTTCTAATATCTGATGGAGCAGATATAAGATATCACGTGATGAAGACCATGCTCTCTGGCTGAAAGCAACCTCTCAGCGGGTTTGATTCTGTGTTTGTTTGCAGGATGGACGCGTGCAGTAGGAACCCGAACCGCACGGCGCCGGTCGCTGACGATGACGGACTCCGGCGGGCCGACGCGCCGCTCTGCTCCCGGACCAACGGGTGGAGCTGGCCTCCGCACCCCTTCCAGCTGCTGGCCTGGCTGCTCTACGTCTACTTCGCCGTCACCGGCTTCGGCGTGTTCGTCCCACTGCTGCCCCCCCCACTGGATCCCTGCAGGCTACATCGTATCCTTTAGACCCGATGGACCCAGTGTTACTTATTGATTATGCTCATTGGTTTATTGGTTGTAGCCTTTAGTATCTTTAGATGATGCTAATATTTCACTGCTGTCAGACTACTACTACTACTACTACTACTGCTGCTGCTGCTGCTGCTGCTGCTGCCGCCACTACTACAACTACAACTATCGCTGATTCTGGATATGTGTAGATGATGCTAATGTGACTTGAATAAGCTTCCCCTATCGGTCCACTGATCATCCAGGGTTTTGTTGTGGTCCTGATGCTGAGCCTCAGTGTACTGGAATCACCTTCGTGTGTCACCTGTGCGTCCACCTGATGGCTGTGTCCGTGGACCCGGCCGACCACAACGTCAGAACCAAGAGCGACAGAGGTCCGGTGCCAGAGTTCGACCGCTCAAAACACGCCCACGTCATTGAGAACTGCCACTGCTACCTCTGCCAGGTGGACGTGTGAGTAGACTCTAGAATGTTTAGATGAATTAACATCAGTAATTACAGACACTTAAAAAGCTCCATTCAAATAGCATCGCTCATCAGCAGATGGCGTTTGAATGGAGACGTCACATGAGCCAGAAACCTAAAATGTTTTAATGAAACATCTATCTATGTAGATATGTAGGAGCCTGTGTGTCCTCCAGAGAGTTGGACAGACGTCATCCAGGTAGTCTCTGAAGGCAGTCTGTAGTAACATTTAGACAGTAGGGGGGTACTGGCCCTTTAAGAAGTGTTGGGTATCTCCATGTTTAATGCAGCTCACTTCCTCAGTGTAAATAATGAAAGTACTCACTGAGGTCTGTTGTGAGTCACTGTGATGGATCTGATCCTGAGCTGCAGTTAGAAACCAGGTCAGTGGTCTGGTTTCCCCCAAGAGGTCCTGGAGGAACTGGGTCACATGTAGACCTGCAGTCTGCTGACAGCGTCTGAGTTACTAACAGCTGTTACTACTACTAGTACTACTACTACAGTCAGAATACTACTACTACTACAGTCAGACTACTACTACTACAGTCAGAATACTACTACTACTACAGTCAGAATACTACTACTACTACAGTCAGACTACTACTACAGTCAGAATACTACTACTACTACAGTCAGACTACTACTACTACTACAGTCAGACTACTACTACTACTACAGTCAGACTACTACTACTACTACAGTCAGAATACTACTACTACAGTCGGACTACTACTACTACAGTCAGAATACTACTACTACAGTTAGACTACTACTACTACTACAGTCAGACTACTACTACAGTCAGAATACTACTACTACAGTTAGACTACTACTACTACAGTCAGAATACTACTACTACAGTTAGACTACTACTACTACTACAGTCAGACTACTACTACTACTACAGTCAGACTACTACTACAGTCAGAATACTACTGCTACTTTTTAATCCTCTGATTCACAAACTAAATGAAATATTCAAACAGAATATATTCATCACTTGAACAAAACCTTAATGTTGGTTAAATATTATGTTCTGTATGGATATATAGATTTATTTAGTTTGTTTTATTTGTAATATACTCTACATATATCTATATATTGATCCAGAGTGCGTCTCTGGTGTGGTTTCAGGGGTCCCAAGTCGAAGCATTGCAGTTCCTGTAACAAGTGTGTTTCTAACTTCGACCATCACTGTCGCTGGCTCAACAACTGTGTGGGCAGCAGGAACTACAGGTAAGTCTGTGTCTGACGTCAACAAATAACACGACTTCTCCTTCACAACATCAGGCTCGTCTCTCTCTTGGTAATGTAAAGGAAATTCAAATACTTGGACTTTCCACCATGATGGTAATACAACAAATAGAACGTTTAGTGTGCACATCTGTATTTGAATGTTATTTAAAATCAGTGTGTCCTTTTATTAAATATCTGATAATGTAAACTACAAAGATGGATGTCAGCTCCAGCTGATCATAACCCACAAACTTGTAAATACACAAGACATATGTATTCAGTAGTACTGTGTGTACTCAACAGTACTGTATGTACACAGCAGTTTCATGTGTACTGAGCAGAATTGTTTGTACTCAGCAGTAATGTGTGTACTCCGCTGTACTGTGTGTTCTCTGCAGTACTGTGTGTATTTAGCAGTATTGTGTACTGTGTGTCTCCTGCAGGTTGTTCCTCCACAGTGTGGTCTCGGCTCTGTTGGGGGTCTCTCTGGTTCTGGTCGTTGCCTTTTACGTCTTCATTGAGTTCTTTCTGGACCCGTCTAAACTCCGCTCTGACAAACACTTCCTGGGTAAGACCTGACCTCTGACCCCTGACCTCTGACCCAGCATGAGATCGATCTCCAGACAATCCTCAAAATATGCTTAAAACACACTGGAACCAATTTACTTTACATCTTGTTACATCTTTATAAAGTTCTGCTGCATTTTGAACAATAATAATAATAATAATAAAAACAACAATACATTATAATAATAAATGACAATAATTATACAAATGAACGATAATAATAGCAAAACTATTTATTATTTAACAATAGCAACATTGTGAGTCTGTTCTTTCTTACATGATAATTCCTGTATTGTTTTAATCAGGCTCCTGTTTTTCACTTCATTTTTCATGATGATAGAAATTCATCCCGATCAACTTATTGTCAGTGTCTTTTTGTGTGTGTGTGTGTGTGTGTGTAGTGAGGAACGAGACAGCCGTGTGGTTTGTCTTCCTGCCGGTGGCTCCGGTCCGGTCGGCTGCAGCAGTGATTCCCGGTCTTGCTGCCGTCACCGTCGCTCTGGGTCTGCTGTCGTCTGTGCTGCTCTGCCACCTGCTCTGCTTCCACCTCTACCTGAGTAAGACACCACAGACACACACCTGTCTGTCTGTCTGTGTGGCGGTGACATCATCACTGTGTGTGTGTTACAGTGTGGAACCGACTCAGCACCTTTGAGTACATCGTGCGTCAGCGTCACCGTCACCGTCAGGACGGCAGAGACTCCAGGAAACCAGGATCAGTGAAGGAGCCGTCGCTCCACCTCATCAAGGTAACTGAGGCTCCGCTGGTGGCCATGTTGGCTCTGATGTGACCCGACACACCCACTCTCACACCCACACAACTAACTGGTGTAAATATGAAAACTCTCTCTCTCTCTCTGACTGTAGGGGGCGACATCAACACAGGATGAACCTTTACATCCTCTTTTAAATGTAACTCCTCATTCAGGACGTTGTAACCATGGTGACATGGCAGGATATTATGGTCTAGTAGAGTATTGATTAGTCATGTGACTACAAAGGACACAAAACGACATCATCGTCAACCGTTGCCTTAAAAATATAGACTTATTCAGGGTTTGACATTAAAAAAGCTCGGCTACTTGATTGATAGACAAACTTATCAGAAATGTAAAGAAATGAGAAAATACAGGACTAATGTATCGATAAATAATAAATAACATAAACAGAAAACGTTACTGTCTAGAGTGGTTATTTTCATAGAAACACACGATTTAAATGATAACGGAAGAAGGAAGGAAGGAGGATGTTATAATTTACCTTCAGCAGTACTGATTTTCATAATGTAACTGAAGTGAACCTCCTCTTGTTAGCTGTTAGCTTCGTTATTAGCATGACTGTGCAGCTGAAATACAAAAACACACAATAACTCTTAATTACAGTAAATATGTGTTCTGGTCTGACCCCCCTCAGGACGTGAACTACTCGGGGACTCTGGGCTACACCAACCCTCAGCAGGACGTGGAGGAACCGAACATTGTGTCTGTGCAGGGGGAGGCAGAGTGAGTGCTTCTGGTTCTCTGGTTCTGGTTGTGGTTCTGGTACTCTGGTTCTGGTTCTGGTCCTGTAGACACGCCTCGCTGCCATTGATCCCGACGCCTTTTTAGTAAACACTTCATTTCATAACACAATAGATAGCCATGGAAACACCAAAAAACAAAGTGTGCAAAAGGAGAATTCTTTTGGCCGTGACCTCCGGGAAGCAAACAAAGTGTGTGCGTTGTGTGTGTATGTGTGTGCGTGTGTATTGTGTGTGTGTGTGTGTGTGTGTTTGCCTTCATAAATAACTCCACTCTCTGAACCTTCGTCTGTTGGGAGTGACTTTATTTATACTGGAGCTCTCAGAGCACTGAGTCCAGCAGGACAGACAAAGAGATGAGACTGTGCTGTGATTGGCTGGTACTACTGTAGCTACACTGGTCCAACAAAAATGGCGACGCTTCGTACTGATGTCTTGATGAACTTTATTTGCCGTTCTCTCTCTCTCTTCCTCTCGCTCTCTCCACCTCAGACACCTCAGACACCGTGAAAACTACAAACAAAACATAAACATTTGTACGTAAATTGCGAGCTCTTGTGGAGTCTCTCAAGCAAATGTCCATTGACAAACGGACATTTGCTAGTACAAGTTGCTAGCACATATTAGCACATTAATAATGACATAAACTACAAATTACAATCTCAAAAAATGCAACACATTTAAATGTAAAGGCAGGTCAACAACAATACACACAAATACGTATATGTACAAATGAACACTTTACCATGTGCACCTCTTGGACCACATGCAGAATCTGTTTAACCTGGGGTGCTTTACTCCGCTTAGCTTCTGCGCGAGCAAACGACCCACAATGCCACGGTCACATGCCCATGCCAACTCTGGGTGTGGCCTGTTACTTAGCGACATACAGTACATGACGAAATACGATACATTGAGGCACCACATACGGTACCATATAAACTCAAAAGAATAAACAATTACACATGTCTCCTTGACAGTTACAACTACTCTGCTGTGATTGGCTGGTACTACTGTGCTGTGATTGGCTGGTCAGCAGGACAAGTAGTCAGGGTGTTGTACTTGTACCAAAATGTAGGCTTATTAAAAAATAAATAAAATCAGGGATTTGTACTAAAAACAAACAAACGTCATATTCTAAATGTCATCTTTTTAGTTATTGTCATATTTAGTGATTGTTTACATAAAAAAACAATTCTAATGTTAAAAAATTAAAGATTGTATTTTTATTTAAATATTTGCTTTTGTTAAATTACCATTATGTCACATTATTTATTAACTTTAGAGCTCCAACGATTAATCGATCAATAGGAAAATAATTGTCTTAGTAACACCTGTGTGTGTGTGTGTGTGTGTGTGTGTGTGTGTGTGTGTGTGTGTGTCAGGTTCCTGTCTAATGGCAGAGTGAGGACCGTGTCCAGTCCTGTCATGGAGGAAGAAGCTCCGCCCACAACGTCTACTGAGCTGAAAGCAGCAGAACACACACACCGACGCACACAGGTAAACACACACAAACACAAACAGGTACACACACACAGAGGTAAACACACACACACACACA
>NW_022280220.1:152036-154500 GCF_004355925.1 Anarrhichthys ocellatus | reverse complement strand
ACAAACAGGTACACACACACAGAGGTAAACACACACACACACACACAAACACAAACAGGTACACACACACACAGAGGTAAACACACACACACACACACACACACACACACAGGTAAACACACACACACACACACATACACACAGAAGAGATGGGGTGTGTGTTGTAATTAATGTGAAGCGTTAATGTGTTTGTGTCCTTCTGGTTCTCATCTTCGTCTATGACATCACTCATGTGTCAATAATCGGTGTGACGTCACACATGAATGCTGTCTCCTGATTGGCCAGTGAGAGTGTGTCTTTGTGCTTTTTACAGAAAAAGAAGAAGGTCCGTAAAGTTCCAGTACAGGTCACCAGAGGGCGTGGCCCGGGTTCAGCCCCGCCCCCCGGTACACACACACACACATGCATGTCTGTCTTTCTAAACTTTTGAGGACCGTCACTCATGTAATGCCTTCCTTTGACCTGAAACAACAAAGTCTCTGTTTTCAGCAGAAACACACATTTGCACAAGTTTACACACATTAAACATGTTTACAGTGACCAGTATAATAACCAGTACAATGACCAGTATAATAACCAGTACAATGACCAAACGTTGGTTCATAAATGGACATTTGTTGGTGTGTTTTCCTCCCATTAGAGCCCACCAGTATGTCCTCTGTGTCTCTGGGTCCCCGGCTTCCTTTCCCAGCATTCCCTCTGAGGGCCTCCCTGCCCCCCCTGGCCCCCGTCCCGGTCCCGGGTCCCGTCCAGGCCGCCGCCCCTCCTGCTGAGTACCACTCGGACTCTGCGGAGTCTCTGGAGGAGATCCCCGTGGCGTTGGCCAAATTGGGCTCTTCATCCTCCGCTTCCGGAGACGCTTCCTCGTCTTCACACAGAGTCGTCCCAGCGTTCCCACTCCCGTCCCCCCAGCCCAGGACGAAGAGGAAGGCCACCTCCTCCTCTTCCTCCTTCCGCGGTAATAAGAGCACCGTGGAGCTGAGGTTTGAGATGGCCTCCACCCAGCCACCCGTGGTGTTCGTCAGCCGGGCCAGCGGAGAGGCCTCCGAGCCCTGGGAGGAAGGCCTCAGTCTGGGCAGGAGGTTGCTGACCAGCTCCAGACCGCCGGGATCCAGACCCGGGTCCAGGTCTGGGTCCAGACCGGCGTCTCGGGTGTCACTGGGCTCAGGTGCAACGTCCTGGATGGAGCTGTGACCCGGAACAATCTAATCCCACTCTCTCTTTTTTCTCTCTTTTTTTGTAGCCATGCACAACGATCTTTATTTAATTTAAACACTTGTTTTTGTGTCTCTTGACTATTTATTGATTTTGTTTTACGATGACTTTTTAATTCTGAATGCCAAAGCTGAGGTCATGTTTGTGCACAATCTTTATAAATGAAGTTACTGAACCTTGAAAACCTTAACTTTGTACGTCACTGAGAGGCTGTTCAGTGTGTTTGTATCTCCTTAATGGTACTAACCCCCCCCCCCATGGAATGCCATCACTCCCAGTTGTTTTTACTGTGTCCCAGTTTGTCTCCATGGTAACCCAGGGATGATATCACTTCCTGTCCAGCACTAACAACCTGAAAAACACGCTGCCAAATTACAGTAATGCTAACGCTAACACACTCCTGACATGATGGCCGAAGGATCAATATTGAATACTAATTTTAATCAGGAGTCATTTAAAGTTCATACTAAAACACATAAATGAACCATCACAGTACGGTAAATTATTAAAACTCACTATTGTAAAATATTACACAGTTTATCTGATATCTTCATGTTAAAAAGCTCTTTCACAGCAATTTTGTGACACTTTTTTCCACTTTTCAGCCAATCACGTGCCGCCAGCCCCTCTATTGTGATGTCATTGTTGTGTATCACCTCCCCCCCCCCCATCCTCCTCTTCTCGTTCTTTTCTGAGAGTCGCAGTGAAACCGTTCTCATGTCTGGAGTTAATATGAAGCTACAGCCAGCAGCTAGTTAGCTTAGCTTAGATAAGCTAAGCTAATCTTGTCTCTCAGCATTGATCACAAACAGGATGTTTGTTGATCTTTTACAGCCGTCGGCTGATTTTACCTGTCTAACAATAAATGACTGAAAACTGATCACTTAAAAAAAAAAAAAAACTTTTATATCCAAAAATGTGCGTGTGTGTGTGTGTGTGTGTGTGTGTGTGTTGTTGCATGTCACCGTCCCTCCGCGAAGAGAGGAGTTGCTTCGGCAACGAGCCCCGACAACACCAAAACGATGTTGATCAAAAAGGAGCGGCAATGAGAAGTATGTCTCTCACACACACACACACGCACACACACGCACACACACAGGTCTTTGTGTGTTCACTTCACCAACAATCTCGTACTGGTTTCCATTGAACTGTTTGATCTGTAACCTGATGCTGCAGTGTGCAGGTAAACATGCCGTGGTGTCGACCTGTCAATCACCGTGTAGCCCCGCCCTAAAGCATCCCCTGCTTT
>NW_022280220.1:105675-112036 GCF_004355925.1 Anarrhichthys ocellatus | reverse complement strand
TTCTCATAGACTTCTATACAACCAGAGGAGTCGCCCCCTGGTGGACACTAGAGAGAATGCAGCTTTAACACATTCTACACTACACTAGTTCTTTGGTGTCGTCCTACCCGTTATGTTTCCTCCCTGGATGATGGGGGGGTCTCTCTGGACTCAGCTGGACCCTCCTGTCGGTTCCCTCGGTCTTCGTGCTCCAGCTGGTACCGGTACAGACTGTAACCGTCGCTGCTGTTGACGCTGCCGTGTCGCAGCAGAGCGACCGGCTCGCAGACGGACAACCCTCTGGAGTGCGAGCGGACGAGCTCGGCCCGGTCAACGCCGGCCAGCTTCTCCAGAGCGTTCATCATGCGGCCGGAGAACTCCTCCAGCTGAGCCAGGCGCAGGTCCACCGTCTGCAGGGAGGCCTTCATGGAGTGCTCCCTCTCGTTCACCTCCTCGACGCATGAACATGTTCTCCACCCTGAGGACGTAGAAAGAACCATATCCTCACTTAACTCAACACATCTGCCCTCTAGAGGCAGAGAGCAGTAACTACAGAGGAAGTGGTGAAAAATAAAGCTTTTAAAACCCTGAAACAGATTCAAATAACTTTATATTATTAATTTACTAATAGTTTTACTCATGACAATCATTGCAACAAAACCTAAATGATACCTCACGGTTGTTATTGCTTCCACCAATTTACATCCATGACTTCTTTATGGAATGTCCGTGACACATACTGTGCATTCTTCTTCTTTTTTTAAAAACATTTTTATGATATACTAAACTATGACGATGACCACTGTGACTGACTTCTATGACTTTTTTGACATTGTATACTATTTTTTTTTTTTTTTACTCTTCATAACATACTATGTTTTACTACAATTTTTATGACATTACTATGTATTTTTTCAAATTTTGGATGACTGCTATGACATTTTTATGAAATGTTTGATGTCATACTATATTATGACTTATTCATGAAATATTTAACTATTATATTTTTGATGACATATACAATTACTTTTTAAAGATTGTTCATACGATACTATGACTCCAATAATTACATGTTTTTACATAGTTTTCTATGAAATATTTGTGCCTTTTATATGATTTACTAAACTATGACCTTTTTATATTTTTAATGACATACTATATACTATAATAAAACTTTTTTAATATTTTGATGACATACTCTCTCTGGGGAGAGCCCAGACTAAGAGCGGTTCAGAAAACCCCGATGAATAGCAGCTACGGACTTCAGCCACCTCGCCCGGACCAGGGAAACCGGGGCACCCACCCGGAGCCAGACCCAGGAGGGGAGCTCGCCGGCAAGCGTCTGGTGGCCGGGCCTTTGCCCATGGGGCCCGGTCGGGCTCAGCCCGAAGAAACACCATGGAGCAGCCACCCTGTGGATCCACCACCCGCAGGGACAAGCATCAGGGTCGGGTGCAATGCAGACCGGGTGGCAGGCCGGGCCGGGGGCCTGGGCGAGCCGATCTCCGGCAGCATAGACTAACTCTAGGGACGTGGAACGTCATCTCGCTAGCGGGGAAAGAGCCGGAGCTGGTGCAGGAGGTGGAGCGATACCAGCTAGATATAGTTGGACTCACCTCCACACAGCGCTGGCTCTGGACTGCTAACACAGACAGAGGACATCGTCGGGCGGTGGAAAGAGCATTTTGAGGAAGTCCTAAACCCGACCAACATGTCCTCTAGGCAGCGCCTGAAGACGCCTCTTCAATGTTGCATGGGGGTCGGGATCAGTGTCCGCTCTTTACCCTCGCAAGACTACTGGAGGGGTTCTGGGAGTTTGCCCAACCAGTCTACATGTGCTTTGTGGACTTGGAGAAGGACTTCGACCGGGTCCCTCGGGGGTTCTTGTGGGGGGTGCTGCGGGAGTACGGGGTGCCGGACCCGTTACAACAGGCGATCCGGTCTCTGTACGACTGCAGTAGGAGCTGTGTCCGCATTCTCGGCAATAAGTCAGACACGTTCCGCCAGGGCTGCCCTTTGTCTCCGGTCCTGTTCGTGATTTTCATGGACAGGATATCTAGGCGCAGCTGGGGGTGGAGAACGTCAGGTTCGGGGGTCTCGGGATCGCCTCTGTGCTGTTTGCAGATGATGTGGTCCTGTTGGCCTCCTCGGATCGTGACCTCCAGCATTCACTGGGGCGGTTTGCTCCCGAGTGTGAAGCGGCGAGGATGAGAGTTAGCACCTCCAAATCTGAGGCCATGGTTCTCTGCCGGAAACCGGTGGATTGCTCCCTCCAGGTGGGGACGGAGGGCCTACCTCAAGCGAAGGAGTTCAAGTATCTCGGGGTCTTGTTCACGAGTGAGGGTAAGATGGAGCGGGATATCGACAGACGGATCGGTGCGGCTGCAGCAGTAAAGCAGGCGCTGCACCGGACCCAGGGGTGTTTCTAGGATTCAAAGAAAGGGGGGGCTTAGCCCCAAGGGGAGTGGAATGTTTGCGCGCATAGCGCGGGGCAATTTTTTTTGGGGCCCATATGGCGAAGTGGATATCCATTGTTTCAGACAGTTCATAGATTGGTTCAATCAGAAAGAGTGTGATGTTGCTCTGTAGTTTTGCTTGCATTCAGTATATGATAATACAAGAGACAGAACTTCAGGGTCATAGTGAAATTTGACAACACAAATATGAACTTTTCTCAAATAAAGAGAGAAATAATTTTCCTGCTTGTAAAGGAAAGACGGATAAACTAGCTTTCATATCCGCGTCACTCCCAAATCCTGATTCTTAAAGGGACCGCACACAATGGATGGAGAACGGACCTGACGGTGTCAACGTTACATCGTTCAGTATGATGAGAGGCTGTTGGATTGTAATTTGAAGGGGGAGAAAACATACAAACCAGAACACACGCACAGATGTAGCATGTTAGAGTTATAAATAACTTGTCCATGTGAGAAACAATAGTTTAATTTAATGACATCACCAAAAAACAAGAATTATTATTATTATTTTTTTTTTAAATCCAATAATGCCAAATTATTCAGCCCCCCTAAAATAGGCCTAACGATGCCCCTGACCGGACCGTCTTGGTGAAGAGGGAGCTGAGCCGGAAGGCAAAGCTCTCAATTTACCACTCGGTCTACGTTCCTACCCTCACCTATGGTCACGAACTCTGGGTCGTGACCGAAAGGACAAGGTCGCGGCTACAAGCGGCCGAAATGAGTTTCCTCCGTAGGGTGGCCGGGCTCAGCCTTAGAGATAGGGTAAGGAGCTCGGTCATCAGGAGGGAGCTTGGAGTAGAGCCGCTACTCCTTCGCGTCGAAAGGAGTCAGCTGAGGTGGTTCGGCATCTAATTAGGATGCCTCCTGGACGCCTCCCACTGGAGGTTTTCCAGGCACGTCCAACTGGGAAGAGACCCCGGGGAAGACCCAGAACACGCTGGAGGGATTACATCTCCCAGCTGGCCTGGGAACGCCTCGGGATCCCCCAGAATGAGCTGGAACATGTTGCGGTGAGAGGGAGGTCTGGGTCAGCCTGCTGGGCTGCTGCCACCGCGACCCGACCCGAAGAGGAGGAAGATGGATGGATGGATGGATCTTTAACCTACAGGTATATTCATAATAATATTCATGTTGACTCTTTTTCAGCTCTCGTGCTCTTGTTTTTAGCTTTATTTCTAATTCTGTTTGTAAAATGAGAGTAAGATTCCTGGTATGTATTCTTAGAACTGTCAAATAAACATGATTCTGAGTCTGATTTTTACTATATTATTACTTTTTTCCTGAAAAGTTTTATGACATAATATGTAATGATAGTTTTTATGACATACTGAGATGTTTTTTAAAATACTATACTATGACTTTTTTTATGACATTCTGCTGTAACATTTTTACATTTTTTGACTATTAAACTATGATATTTTTCGACATACTATAATATGACATATTTTTTCATGACACGTTTTGTGATATATTATCCAATGACATTTTTTGAAAACAACATGCTGACTTTGTTTTAACATACTATTTGACATTGTTTTAGACCTACTTTTTTACATATAATACAATTCATGAAATAGTATACATTGAATTTTTTGGAAATACTATATTTGAATCAGTGTGATATGAGTATGTTTCTTCCTGACCTCTCAGATGTTACTCTGATTCTTTCATTGTTAGACGACTGTTTCTCGTTGTCCTTCTCTCGGAAGTATTCCTCCACACACTGCTCCTCGAACTCATGCAGACTCTTCAGCTCCTCGGTGCTCAGCACCAGTTCTGAGGAAACAAACAGGGTTAAATCTTCTTGTTTTAGTCTGAGGTCAGGGATCAGGTAGGAACCAGGTTCTTGTTCTAGTCTGAGGTCAGAGGACAGGTAGGAACCAGGTTCTTGTTCTAGTCTGAGGTCAGAGGACAGGTAGGAACCAGGTTCTTGTTCTAGTCTGAGGTCAGAGGTCAGGTAGGAACCAGGTTATTGTTCTAGTCTGAGGTCAGAGGACAGGTAGGAACCAGGTTCTAGTCTGAGGTCAGAGGACAGGTAGGAACCAGGTTCTTGTTCTAGTCTGAGGTCAGAGGACAGGTAGGAACCAGGTTCTTGTTCTAGTCTGAGGTCAGAGGTCAGAGGACAGGTAGGAACCAGGTCTTACGGAGTCTTCTCTCGCGGTCGTCCCGGTCTCCCTCCGGCCTCCGTCGGCAGTGGCAGCAGAGCCTCTTGAGGATGATGTAGATGTGGCGGAGGACGATGAGGGGGGGGGGGGGCAGGATGGGCCAGTCGTGGAAGGTCATGATCAGCTGATAGCGCTGGAATTTCCACACTTAGTTGGAGATGGACTTCACCTCGAAGAACGTGTTGCTGCAGAGAGGAAGGAAGTCGAAGGTTTGACTTTCTGTGACCGACGAAAAATACACATTTGAATGAAGTTACTATTTGTTTAAAGATTGTGATTCGCTGTCTCACCAGTTTATCATGAATCCATTCCTAACTTTGTGTGTGAAGTCCTTCTTGAGTTGTTAGTAACTAGCTACAGTGAGTTAGCTTCATGCTCACTATTAAGAGTTTTTAGCGGTAAATAAAGAACAGGTTGTTGTTGTAGTTGTTAGCTGTTGCTAAATATTTACATTCACTAACTGCAAGTGGAACTGTTATGGATCTGATGGAGGTAAAATGACAAAGCTAATGTTAGCATGCTAATACCTGAGCCATTTAGGGTAAAAGAGGAATATTGAAGAATATTAATGATACAAACTGGGACAATTTTCAAATTACATTTCACAAACATTATGCCACTAATATTATATTATTAATATTATTATGGTAATACTAATACCATAATAATAATAATAATAATAACAATAATAACAATACGGTTTTAACGCAGCACAGAAGACTAAACTTCCAGGACTTTTATTTCGAAAACGTTTGTCCCTGCTGATGTTTAAACAGTAACTGATCTGAGGTCTGTCTCTCTGTGTGTGTGTGTGTGATGTTTATGGATTCAGGTGTGACACTGACTTGAAGACAGCGATGAGCAGGTTGACCAGCAGGATGTTGGCCACCAGCAGGTAACAGGCCATAAGGGCCGGAGTGAGCTAGGCTCCGGGGATACAGGGAGGATACTTCTTCCCGTCTTCATCGTACATGTTGTCACCACACGGAGCTGAGACACAAACAAACACACCCACTCCCGGTAACGTCCATTTTATACATGTCTTTATCTCAGAATAGGACATTTAGTTATTGTAGTTTCAGTTGGAACTGATAGATAAAGTGAAAGTAAAATGAAGTGGAAATGTCAGACTCCATTTCTGGAGTCTCTCCAATATTGTAGTTTTTTAGTTTGAGCCATTCAGATTACCTTGACAGGAAACAAGAAAGCTTTTATTGTGAAAGAACCACAGGAAACACAATGTATTTGTCTAAACTTCCTGCTTCTTCAAGTAGAATTAAACAACGAGCTGTTAGTGAGTACATTTACGTATATTTAGTTACTTACGATTGATTTCCATCGCATAAACTGTCGAAACAGTCAAAGGGAAACAAGAGAAGAGAAAGAAAATGATGAATAATAAACATGAACAGAAAATATCAAATATATATAAATATATGAAGAATTAAAAAAATATATTATGAGGATTAACGAAAAAAGACATTTATCTCCATTATGTTCACTTTCACTGTGTTCGTTAACTTAAGTGAGGACATTATGAGGACATTTAGCCATTGTAAGGACATTTCTACCATATGAGGACATTTAAACCTTGTGAGGACATTTCTACCTTGCAGAAGCTTCATGCTTTCAATATACAGTTAACAGAGCTGCATGTACACACATCAACACAGGATTTGAGGACAGGGGCTGAGGACAGCGGGTGAGGACAGAGTGTGAGGACAGAGTGTGAGGACA